>NW_007726419.1:159593-168457 GCF_000696425.1 Galeopterus variegatus | reverse complement strand
TTTTTTTTTTCCTTTAAAATGTATACGAATTTGGAATTCTACTCCAAAATATAGCTCTATTTATTCTGATATAAAAATGTTCCTGTCAAATCTTTTACATTTCCCAGCTACCTCTTCAGTTGAGTGGAGCCATTGAATGAGTTTTAGCCAAAAGAATGTGAATGGAGAGTCATGGGCCATTTCTGAATCAAGGCTTTGAGAAGTGCATTTAAGAAGCCTTCCTCATGCTCTTCTTCACTGTCCATACACTGGATGAAATCACAATATGTGACCCTTTGATATGATAGAACAACCCAAGTGGAAAGAGCTTTGAGGCCCTGAAACCGTGCAGAGGAGAGCCATTCAACATCTAGGACCACCCATCTCAAACTATTATGGAACAAGAAATAAACTTTTATTCATATACTTGAGCTATTAAATATTCTGAGTCTATTTGTGGCAGCAGCTACTATTACTCAAACCAATGCACCCTCTAGAAAATAAAGAAAAATGTAAGAAATAACTAAGTATTTTGGAGTTGAAAGGCATCCTAATGCCCAAATTAAATATTTTCTCATTGTCTATACTAATTATCCCACATTTATTTGCATTTGCTAAATAAGCATCTTAGAAATGTTTACTCAACTGTCTTAGACTTTCCCATGCATTAAAAACCTCTAATTAAAACATCTGCTCAGAATTTATCAAATGCCAGAGGTTAAACATAACGTAGCGTGAAAATTCAAGCTTAGCATTCAGTTATTACCCAAAAAGACAGAGGGAAAAGAAGACAAATGGGGGAAAAACAAGTGGTGGCCCCAATAAAACTACATCAAATAATTTCTAATTGCCCTAAATAATAATTCATGCTCCTAGATTTCTCAAAATGTAAATGTGTAGAAAATATAGGGAAAATACATTAGAAATTCATCTCTGAAGCATTATTTTTTATGGTCTCTTAAGGGGAAAATATGCTTAACTGTAAATAGATTGAGGATAGATAGATAGAAATAGAGACAGAGATATCAAATGCTTATGACTACAAAGTAAATGATCAATATATGAACAAAATTAAGCACCTAATATAGAAAATCATGTCTCCTAGTCACTCTATAACACTGTATGTTTAACCTGTAAGGTATTACTTTCTTATTATTACATGATTACTTTTTAGTTTTCTCATAAAGATTTTTTAAATGTATAAAACAAATAAAAAAAGAAATTAGAAAATCATAAAATCATTGAGATTAGAATTATCCTGGCCTCTAGACCAGCGATTTTTTTATTGTCTCTAAATCCCTCAACTCTCTTTTATCTGTCTTATAAAGCGTTCTGTCATTTTAGCAACATGTCAATATTTATATCATAAACTTCTTGTTTTTCTGACCTTATATCGCACCCATCTGGAAAACCATCAGTCTTAGATGAACTCAGCTACCCATTTCTCTTTGTGTACACTTGAGCAGTTGACCGCAACTGCAGAAAGGGCACACAGGAGGACAGAATGGTACCATTATCAATGCGTGACAATCCCTTTGAGTTTCTCTGGGCATTTTCCTCTCATACACATCTAAATGACTATTGCAAACCCTCTCTATCTTCCTCAAATTTCTGACAAGGTGTTCCTTCTACCACCTCTTCCTTCTACAGATAACCTAAACTTCTACTTCCTAGAAATAAAAGAGGCAATCTGATGGGAGTTTTCAACCTACCACTACCCTAAATGCTAAAACGTTTTCATCTAACCTCGTCTTTTCTGATACAATAGAGTTGCCACTCAGTCCCCTCCCCTCTGTAAGACCAATCTCTACACATATTCTATGGCTCTTTACCCTTCCAGCTTTCCAGCTTTCTAAGAAATCTTAATACTAGCAATGCTTTCTCACTTGTTTTTAACCTCACTGGCCTCCCCTGCTCTGTCTCTGTAGACTCATCCTTTTCTAGTCAGTCGTTAAACATTGGATTTTCATGGCTTAGTCTCAATCAGTCTCACTTTTCTTCTTATCCTGTTTAGTCCCATCTATCTTCAGCTCTTATCTCTCCCGTGACCTTGAGATCAGTATATCTGCCTGCCTGCTCTGACATCTACTGCATTTTTGCTTCTCAAAGATAACTCAAAATCATCAGGCCCAACAGTGATCACCTTCCCATCTCATTGTGTGGCCCCACTCCCCATCCAATCAATCAAGCCATCATTCTAAGAGTGGGTCATCCTTGACTCCTTCCTGACTATCCTCCATTACAAATCCAAATCATGTCTGCTAATTTTTTCCTTAGATAGTTCTTGATCTGCTCATGTCTCCCCAACTCTTCCAATACTTTACCAAGTCCAGCCTATTAACTTTTACTCGGAATACTGAAATTTGCCTCCTTATACCACTCTATTTTTTTGGTAATCCATCTTTAATTTTAAATTTTATTTATTTATTTATTTTTATCGAAACAAAATTGATTATACATATCTGTGGGGTACAGCATTGAATATCAATACCTGTGTGCAATATGGGATGCTGAAATCAGAATAATTAGTATATTCAACCTTACACATTGTAAGCATTTTTTGTGGTACTTTACCAATTTCTCACTAATCTTCCTCCCCCTCCCCCTTTCCTACCTCTGCTTGCCTCAGTTCTGTTCTCTCCTTTTGAAAGTTCAATTAGTTATTGTGATTGTTGTATCTTTCTTTTTTTTTATTTGTCTATTTTTCAGCTCCCACTTATCACTCTCTTTATAGTCAGAGCAATCTTTAAATCTTTAAAATCCTACTTAAAACACTTTAGTGACTTCCTTTTCCTCTTTATATCCTTTACCAAATACTTTACATTCTTGACTAAAGTCTGTAAAATGGCTTATAAGCACTTGCCTTCTGAGATTCAGCAAACACAACTTCTTTGTGTTCATGCAAAGTTCTATATTCTTCTAACCACAGGGCCTTTATACAAGCCGTTCCCTTTGCTTGTTCCTATATAATCCATAAATCTCAGCTATTAGTTTACCTCCTCAGGCACATTTCTCAGATTCTCAAGACTAGATCAAGTCTACCAGATGCTCTCTTACCACTTTCTACCTTGTCTTTATGAAATGTCTCATAATTTTACATTTTTATGAGATTTTGTTTAATGTCTAGCTGCACTGTAAGGGCAAGGACTGATTTTGATTTTGTTCATCATGCCTAGTATTCAGCATAGTACCGGGAACATCATAGATTCTCTTTTAACGTTTGTTGAACAGATGGAAAAGAGAAACTTAGAAATCATTCTATTTGTGTCCAATTTTAAGTCATATAATGGACTTGCATCAAAGTTTACAGAAATTTCTGAATTCATTTTTTGATGATGCACTCAAACTAGATGTCTTCTTAGTGATTATTGGAAACATGACCAATTTCTATCATTTTGCAGTGTATTTTAATATGGCTGGAGATACTCACTTTAACTTTTAAAAAAACTAGCAATTATCATTCGCAATCTACTTGGAAAATGTATTTGTCATTCTTTAATCAGTCCTTCTTTGACTATTTTAATGTTTGCTTTCCTTGTAACCTCCATTCCACAATTATTTCTCTCTTTTTCTCTGAGTCTCTACTGGATAATTATAAGTAAAAGTGCTGATACTTTTGACTCCATACAAACACACAAAAATTTTAGCACCAAATCTCTGGCCCTTTAGACAGCATGATTTTATTTGCCTAAGAGTTATACATCAATTAGTGCAATATAAGTTTCATGAGGACCAATATCTTTGTCTATTTTGTTCACTAATGTATCCACAGAACCTAAAACAATAACTGGCATATATAGGTACTCAAAAAATACTTGTTGAATAAATGGACTTCCATGTAATGCATTATTGGACAATGACAAAATATGTCTTTATATTATTTTATCATTCTCTTTTCATGATATATAGACTATATCTTCAATAAAATTGTGCTCCATAAACAGAAATAATAATATGAGGAAAAGTCAATGTTTATCCCAATTGTTTCCTTTAATTTTCTAAAATTTCTACTGCTCAGTTCATTCATTTGAGTTCTAGCAGTAATTCTCAAGAATCCTATACAAAAGTAAAGGGCATTAATGTACTACATAACAAACTTCAGACGTGGGGATTAAAGAACACTGAGAACTTTTAGTGGAAAAGGACACAGGCTGAACTGTGATAGGCATGGAGATGTGGTATAAAAACTTAATATAGAGAACATTTACTAGCATGAAAATCTCAAATACCACATTTTGTTGATTGTCAGACTTTTTTTTTTTTTTTTTACATTTAACTCTCTAAAATTGGGATCCATCTTACAATCAATGGAGTTTCTTAGTTTAACTAGTAATATTTTCTTCTTATCGGTTTATAAAATTATGCTGTGTATCAAAATATATGACACTTTGTATTCAATTAATTTTTTTTATAACTATAGCATCCATAATGGGGATGAGGAGAAGTTTTGGAAAGAGAAGAGAGAGGAGTGAAATAAGACCACTAGAAGCAAAAAAAGGCATTACAAGTTTATATCTACCTATCACAATCCTGTACTTTATATATGTGGGAATATATAGCCTTTATCACCGTCTGCTAGAATCAATGGTGAATGTGTCTGCCTTGCTCCTTAAACTCCTTAAGAATAAGACTATTTATTAATCCTCCTGGTATTTCCCAGTGCTGGACACTTCCTAGAAATTCAAAATCATTTGTTTAAGTAAATCAAATCTAATAGCTGTGTCTTCTACAGAAAAGGCAGGAAATAGAATTTGTCATGATAAATCTGTTAGGCATTTCATAGACGTATTTGAAGTTCTCTGATAAGGAATATTACGTTACTTGAGCTATCTGATTACTCTGTAATTCACTGACATACTAATTTTCTGAATGTAGTAAGCACCAAGTCAGGAATTACTAATGCATAAATGAATTAAAATCTACTGCTCCAGGTTACCTGACAATGCCCAGGAGACCTGAAATATTTGTGAAAAATACACATGTTCTCCAAAAGTAATTTACCTACTAGTAGAATTGTCCTTGTTAATTGTCACACAAATGAGGTAAATGTATAAAGTTCGCAATTTTCTAGAAGTTAATGAAAGTGGACACACTACTGCAACTGACACATCTGAAACAGAGAATATACAAACAATGGCTTAATGACTAAGTGTAAAAACATTTATATCTTGTTCAGCCTCAGAATGGATGAATATAGGAGTAGAGTAAAGAAAACATAACCAGCATGGCTAAATAGGTGGTAAAGATGATCAGCAATCAGTTCTAATAAGTCAAGGGGGGCTTAACGACAAGGTTGGCATTTGCAGAGTTCTCAGAATGATAAGCACATTGTATCAATCACCTGGCGTCTGATGGGAAAATTTTTCTAAATCAAGGTTGTCACTAGAGAAGAAAAAAATTGATAATGACACATACATAGGAAGATGTTTAGAAGGAATGGGATTTTCAAACTGACAGGAAATAGAGCTAAAGTAGAGCTGAATTTCCAGTTACAGTGGCAGTGTAAAGGCATTTTTATTCCATTCATTTTCCTGAAAAGTCACTAAAAATTACAAATAAAAAAATGAAATGAAGCAAAGTTTAAAACCCCAATACCTTTTTTTTATCTGTAGTGCATCAAGCAAACAGCCATAATCAGAGAACACAACTTTTAGGAATAACAAAAAACTCATTTTGTTCTATACCAAAGAAATAATAGATGTTGAGAGACAGCACTCACCTCAACCCTACACCTTCACCTCTGGACTGGAATAGAAAAAATTTCAATTTTTGGTCAAGATGTTGTAATAGACGGTCCCCAGAGTCACTCTCTCCCACAAATCAACCGATTTACAACTATTAAAGAGCAATGACAGCCAAGCTAGGGCCACTAGAGCTCAGGCAAAAAGGAGGAGAGACCTACAGAGTTCACAAAGGTGGGAGAAGCCATGATGAGAGAAAGAAGGGATCCCTCCTGCCATTGTGAATCCTGGCTGCTTCAAGGCTGGAGCTGGTGAGTGCAGGGAACAAGAGCTGGCAAAAGCCACTGCTGTGCACTTCTTGTGAACTTCATTGGCAGCATCAGGGAGAAGACGGCCTTGGGGGCCCTCGGGTCAGCAAAACCACTAACAGGGTTCCCATGGACCCACATAGGAGTGAAGGGCAACAACAACTGAAAAAAGGAGCCATTCGGAGGATAGTGAGTCATTGCAAGGGACTGGTGCATGCCCCCCCCCACCCCATGGGAAGTGTTTGGAGTGCAGGAGGTGAGGGGGACGGGCCCACCGGGGGAACACTAGGGCACAGCAAGGACAGCTGATGTGCCCTCCAATTAGCATAGGCCTACTTGTGTAGACTGGTCAGGAATATAGAACTGCAGGGGGAACAGTTTGCTGGAAAGACTCAAGCCCAGACCAGAGTTTTCACACAACCCAGGTGTACTGGATCTCAAGAGACCCAGAAGTACCTGTAAAGTCATCCATTAGAAGCTGAGCTGCACAAAAAGTCTCCCCTATGGAAGCAGCAGCAAAGAAGCCATTTAGCTCAACTGCAGGGCTCAAGTGCTGGTCTTCACAGGAAGCTCCCACATTTTAGAAGTAAGCAAAGGACAACAAATTAGTTCCATATGGAAGCAGCAGCAAAGAAGCCATTTAGCTCAACTGCAGGGCTCAAGCGCTGGTCTTCACAGGAAGCTCCCACATTTTAGAAGTAAGCAAAGGACAACAAATTAGTTCCAGTGCAGAGTTTAAGTGGTCGAAACAGCAAATAATCCAACACAGAACTGAAAGAAAAAACAAAATACCCACAGACCAGAGAAAAAGTTTGATATTATCTAGTTAAGGTCTCACTTCACCAAAGAATACCTAAAAACCTAGAAGGACTGGAAGCCCCCTGGGCCTCCAAGCCAGTGAGGGGGAGAGAGCAGGGTGCCTCAGCGATGCCCCCCAACACCCACAACCAGCCCAGTGATGACCACTGAGCCACCACAGGAAGTGCCCCAGGCACCTGAAGTAGGATGATGGGAGGGCCAAGGGCCTTGGCTATGGGCCCCTCACACATGCACCCAGCCCAGCAACAACCACTGAGCCACTGCAGGAGGTGCCCAGGGCTCCCAAGACATGTGGTGGGTGTGTGATGGCTTTGGCCACACACCCCTGACATTTGCATTCAGCCCAGCAATGGCCAATCCACCACTTGAAGCTCCCTGGCCTCCCCTGCAGGAGTGAGGGAGGCACCACAGGCCTCAATCACCCCTCCTTCTTCCTCTTTCTTCCCCCAACTGCTCTGCAACAACATCTTTAAATGTAAAAACAGATGGAGCCAGGGACTGACACCTCCTCCTGCAACCAGGCACTCTGCTGCTGGCATGGGGCCCACCTGGGGTCCTGAGGTATGGAGCCAGGAAACGACCCCTCCTCCCACAACCAGGCAAGGAGCACACCAAAAACACCACTTCCATGTGGGTGGCCTACCACAGCAACCACAATAGCCATGGCTGCCACAAAAGTGGCTAGACACCACAACCACCACACAGATGGCCCACCATCCACTCAAGTTCATTGACACAAGGAGAGTCACCAGTGGAGACCAAAGAAAAGAGGATGTGTCTCTCCACAAAGCCTATTCCAGAGTGACAGGAGAAGCATCTACTCTACGATAATAGTGGAGGACCTGAACACACCTCTATCAACACTGGACAGATAATCTAGGCAATGAATCAATAAAGTAACCATCACTCTTTCAGGAGAGAAGAAATCTAGGGTTATCAGAGGTGGGAATGGGGAAGGAGAGGTGGATGTGGAGAGATTGGATAAGGGGCATAAAGAAACAGTACAATTTATAATAATATACATGCTGATAATATTAATTTGATAAACATAGGTCAATGTCAAACCCCTAAAATATGTATAATCAATTATGATTCAATTAAAAAAAGAAAAGAAAAAATTTCCCCTTAAAAGTACATAAGACATGGGCCGGCCCGGTGGCGCACTCGGTAGAGTGCAGCGCTTGGGAGCACAGCGGCGCTCCTGCCGAGGGTTCGGATCCCATATAGAGACCGGTCTGCTCACTGGTTGAGCACGGTGCAGGCGCGACACTGAGGGTTGCGATCCCGTTGCCGGTCATGAAAAAAAGAGACAAAAAGGAAAAAAAAAAAAGTACATTAGACAGTCCAGAAATACCCCTTAAGATATTTATAATGAAGGCCATTTGTAGGCTATGACAATCAGATGTCAGTTTTCTCCCATACTACCCATGAAAGATCAGCTGAAAAAAGTATCTTACTGGAAGGCATCCGGGCCACTGAAGTCCCAGCCAGCTCTCTAGGGACGATGGCTGAAAGATGGAGCAGGGTGAAGTGAAAATGGAAAGTAAAGAGCAGCACATGGCAGCAAAGACATCTGCAAAAGATTTTTTATAAGTCCCACCAGACTCTCTGAGCTATGAACTAAGGGTGGACATACTCCCAGGACCAAAGAAAGGGCTGATTCAGTAAGCAGGAGTCCAACACTTACAAACTTTAATCAAAGCTGAGAAGAACCTCAGCTGCCTCCTCCAATATCTCCCTACTTTGTTTGTTAACAACTAGCTGCCCCATTTAAAGATGAGTAATAACAAAAGAAAACTAATGCAGAACACAAGCTAAAAAATAATTCAGTCAGTGAGTAGAAAAAGCATTAAGCATATTTAAGGATCAGCAGTGGTCTGTATACATCAGAGAATAAGACAAAGACAACTGCTCTCATAGAGCTTCATTCTAGTAGAAAGACAATACACAGTCAATATATAAAAGTTGATTAAATTATACAGTATGTTAGACAGTGATAGTTGTATGAAAAACTTTTTTTTTTTTTAATGAGCAGGAAAGCAGAGAATCCTGATTGCTGGAGCAGAGGGCAAGTGGC
>NW_007726419.1:148577-159425 GCF_000696425.1 Galeopterus variegatus | reverse complement strand
AAAAGACAATACACAGTCAATATACAAAAGTTGATTAAATTATACAGTATGTTAGACAGTGATAGTTGTATGAAAAACTTTTTTTTTTTAATGAGCAGGAAAGCAGAGAATCCTGATTGCTGGAGCAGAGGGCAAGTGGCAGGTTAAACAGGGCAGTCAGTGATGCCATGCTGAGAAGGTGGGATCTGAGCAGGGACTAGACAAGGCACAGAAATTAAAGAATTGGATATCTGGTAGAAGAGTGTTTTAAGCAGAGGAAAATATCCTGAGGCATATATTACTGAAACACTAAAGAATCACTAGAGCAGAGAGAACAAGGAAGAAATGAGCAGAAGTTGAGATTAAAAGTTGATGTGGGTGGGAGTAGGCAAGCAGGGAAGTCCTCAGATCACAGAGGCCCTTGTAAGTGATTGTAAGAAGCTTGGCTTTTACAATCACTGCAGGAAATGGGAAGATAGTGTAAGGTTCTGAGCAAAACAGTACCAAGATCTGACTAATGTTCTAGAAGAGCCTTGTTTTTACGTTGGGCAAAATGCAGGAAGGCCTGTTAGAAACTACTTTAGTAATCCAGGTACAAAATAATGAGTATAGGTGGTTCAGGCAAGAATGGTGGTAGTTCGACAGTGAAAAGTGGTTGGATTCTGGACATAAGTTGAAAGAGCAGATAGAGTTTATAACATACTGAAAGTGAGCTATGAGGAAAGGCTTGAAGGACGATTCCAAAGTTTCCAGCAAGAACATATGGAAGGATGGAGTTGTCATCAATGAAGACGTAAAAAGTTGATGCTGCTCAACAAAGATAAAGGGGAAGATCAGGTGTAAGGTTTTGTAAGTGCTGAATTTGAATTACCTCCCTAATAAGGTATCTGGATAGCAATGTCAAGTAGGCCATGGAATGCATGAGTCTGGAGTTCAAGAAGGGCTGAGCTAGAGACAGAAATTCAGCTGGTGTCAGATTTTAGATGGTACTGAAAGCCAGGATGAGTTCAGAGACTGATGAGCTCACCAGAGAATGAATAACATGAGGGAGAGAAGAATCAAGACCTGAGACTGAGGCACTCAGTTGGAGTGCCCCATTTTCTGATGAGCTCATCAGTCTCTGAACTCATCCTGGCTTTAGGTACCATCTAAAAGCTGAAAAACAATTTCAGTAAAGTTGCAGGATACAAAACCAACCCACAAAATTCACTAGCACTTTTATACCAACAACAAAACAGCAGAAAAGAAATCAAGAAAGCAAGCCCATTTACAATAGTCACACCCACAAAATCTAAAATCTGGGAATCAATTTAACAAAGGAGGTAAAAGATCTGTATAACTAGAACTACAAATCACTGCTGAAAGAAATTAAAGAGGACACAAAAAGATGGAAGGACATTCCATGCTCTTGGATTAGAAGAATTAACATTATGAAAATGTCTATAGTACCCAAAGCAATCTACAGATTCAATGCAATCCCCATCAAAATACTAATGATATTCTTCACAGAAATGGAAAAAACAATCCTAACATTTATATGGAACAACAAAAGATCTCAAATAGCCAAAGTAATCCTGAGTAAAAAAAAAAAAAATCAATAAAGCCAGAGGCATTACACTTCATAATCTGATTTCAAACTATACTACAAAGTTATAGTAACCAAAATAGCATGGTATTGGTGTAAAAACAAACACTCACACCAATGGAACATAATAGAGAGCACAGAAATCAACCCACATACTTGCAGCCAACTGATCTTTGACAAAGGCACCAAGAACATACACTGGGGAAAAGACTGCCTCCTCAATTAATGGTGATGGGAAAACTGAACATCCATATGCATATCTCTTCTCACCATATACCAAAATCAACTCAAAATGAATAAAAGACTTACATATAAGACCAGAAACTATAAAGCTCCTAAAAGAAAACATAGAGGAAACACTTCAGGAAGTAAGACTGGGTGAGAACTTTAAGACTGTGACCCCAAAAGCAACAAAAGAAAAAATAAATAAATGAGATTATATCAAACTAAAAAGCCTCTGCCCAGCAAAAGAAACAATTAATAGAGTAAAAAGACATCCTACAGAATGGGAGGAAATATTTGCAAACAGTGCATCTGACAAGGGATTAAAATCCAGAATGTATTAGGAACTCAAGCATTTTAACAGTAAAAAAAAAAAAAAAACCAACTAACCTGATTAAAAAACAGGCAGAGGAGTTGAATAGGCATTTCTCAAAGGAAGACATACAACTGGCCAACAGATACGCACAAAAAATGCTCAACATCACAAAGCATGAGGAAAATGCAAACCAAAACGACATTGAGATATCATCTTATGACGGTCACACTGTCCGTTATCCAAAAGACAGAAAATAACAAATGCCGGGGAGGATACACTGTTGATGGGGCTGTAAATTAGTACAGCTATCATGAAAAACAATATGGAGGTCCCTCAAACACCTACAGATAGAACTGCCATATGATCCAGCCACCCCACTGCTGGTTATATATGTAAAGGAATAGAAATCATCATGTCAAAGGGATACCACACTCCCATATTTATCACAGCTCTATTTACAATAGTCAGGAGTTACAACCAACTTAAATATCCATCATTAGACAACTGGATAAGGAAAATGTGGTATATGTTCTCAATGCGATAGTACTCTACCATAAAAAAGAATGAAATTCTGCCATTTGCAGCAACATGGATGAACTTAGAGAAAATTATGTTAAGTGAAATAAGCCAGGCACAAAAAAGAGAAAAACCACATGTCCTCACTCATAAGTGGGAGCTAAAAAAATAAAAAAAGAAAAAAGAAAGATACAACAATCACAATAACTCATTGAACTTTCAAAAGAGAGAACAGAACTGAGGCTACTAGAAGTGGGAAAGGTTGGAGGGAGGTGGAGTTAGAAAGAAATTGGTAAAAGGCCACAAAAATGATTACATCATGTAATGTCGAATATAATAATTATCTTGAAAAGAAAAAACAAATAAGTGTAGAAGTACAGGGGAAAAAAAAATCTAGCAAAGAAGACTGAACAGTTGCAGCCAGTAAGGAAAAACTTGATGGATGGGATGGGCAGGTCTGGGATCTGTCTGATGGACTTAGCAACATGAAGACCATTGATAACCTTGAAATAAACACTTTTGTGAAGAGAAAGAAGGTACTGAAAAAGTGACTGGTATAGTTTAAGAAAGAATGGGAGGAACAGAATTGAAGATAGTGAGTAGAGGTAAATCTTGCAAAGAGTTTGCTGTAAGAAGAGAACATAAATGTGATGTGGAGGAAGTGGAGTCAAGAGAAAGCACCCCCCGCCCATTAAAATTTGAGAAATAACAGCATTTTTGTATGGAGGTAGAAATAAAATTGACTACACAAAAGAAAAAGGAAAAACTTCCTCTGCATGTTCTTGAATAGTTGAGAGGGGTTGGGGTCTACAATACATGAAGGAGGATTTAGACAAGAGTATGCATGGTTCAATTATGCAGGAGATGGCAAGAAAGATTATGAAGGAGTGCATGACGATAGGTGGCACGGGTGATACTTAAAGAGGTAGGGTGATGGGAAGCTCGCCATAGGTCTCTAAAGAGGAGTGATGCTGACTAATCAAAATTATGCAGAATAAAACTATTGCAATGGAAAAGAAAACACCCAGTGTTGGAAAGAATGTTGAGAAACTGGAATTCTTACATACTGATAATAAAATCTTTCGCAAAATTTTCCTTTCCATAAAATTTTAAGTACTACATTATCTTATTTTTCTGCAAAATTTGTCTTTCTTTCTCTTTCTCTATAGCTATATATCCAGAATACATATAAAAATACTTCAAAACTTTAACAGAGTTTATCTCTGAATGGTGAAATCATGTGTGTGTGTGTGTGTGTGTGTGTGTGTGTGTGTGTGTGTGTGTGTGTATTTACAATTTTTCCTATCTGTAGTTTTTTTTCTATCTATAATTTATTAATGTTCTACATGAACATGAACTACCATATTTTTAAATTCTAAGATACACTTATTTTCACATCCCTGAAATCAAGTCATAAAATCAGTGGTATCTTAGATTCAAAGAAATGTGATAATTTTGAAATTGAAATATCGGAATATTTAAAATAAAGGAGGGTCAATGATTACAGAGATGTCACACAGGATAATGTGTCTACATAACTTCAAATTGACTCAGAGAGATTTCAAAGATCAGTAGGAAGGTAACAATTGGGCTGTAGGTGAGGTTGTGGGACATATTCAATAGGAACAAAGTTATTTACCATACCAGGCAAGATGAAAAGAGTTAGGGTTTGGGATGGAAAAGGAAAGGAAAAAACAAGACAAAACAAAACAGAAAAAATGAAAACATTTTCTTCAGCATTTCATTTAAATTGGAATGAGATTTTATGAGAAAAAGCTTGCAGATTGGGCACAGACAGAACGAGATTGAGAAGATGTTGAGGAAAATGGCCTCATAACCACACTGTCTTTCACAGTAGGGCCTATTTGTGAAATTGCTTACTCTTGAAATGCAACTACCAAACAAAGTTTGAACTTGTTTTTTTCCCTATCATAGATGAATGGATTTTCCTTATAAATTTGTTCAATTTAACTTCCACAATTCTTACAAAAATAATAGATAAACTTATAATGAATTAAAAGTGACCTTACCCTCTTCCTGTATCTCTGCCATTTTCAATTCCATTTGAAACCTTCTCCCCAAATCATACCACACTTTGGATTTGGACCCTTCCCTTGATTATGCCATATGTAGAATTTATTTCAATAATATAGTCCCCTTACCCTTAGAACAGATTCTTAATGACATATTCATAAGTAAGTGAGAGACAGGAAAGATCATCTTTCCCAGAATATTGAGTTAGCTTTTTACCTGACTTTAAAATAATGACTAAATAGTGGAAAAGTTTAGATAATTTTTATTTATATCAGAATCTCTCATACAAAGGGAATTCTGGTATCTACATGCACTATATATTCTTATTTTCAGTTTCATTTTCCAAAAGTGTTAAATGAAGACTGTTAAGAAATTGCCTTACCCAGTGAGTTTGACTGCATGTGTCTGAAGCTTCTGATATTTTCTTGATTCTTCATTTATGCTGGTAACATGTCTATATATCCCTGCCTTATAATGGAAGAAATCCTCATGGACTTGCATTATGGCTAAAATAAAACCCAACAGAACAAATTTTTAAAAATCACCTTTAAAAACCTGCAGGAATTTTCACAGAACAATCAATAAGTAAATTTTAAGGGGTTGAATCTAAGAAGGGAGTGTGTGATTCAGCCTAATTTTCTTTCCTACTGAATTTAATTGGTTGCAATATATTCCTGTTCTGGCATAAAAGCAACTTTTGACTATTTAGAATATTATTCAAGTATACATTATACCTTTAAAATGCTGTCTAGCCTAAATCAACAGCGGCATCATTACCAGGAACTGAACTCCTTGCAGCAAAAACTTACAACACTTGGTCAGTGATTGCTATTTAACCATTAACCTTGTTCTCTGCCATAAGCCTCTTAAAACCCCAGTTGAGCTAGCAGAGAAAGGTAAGTCTAGCAAATTGTGTTTAAAGCTATTGTCCTTAATCTTTATAAGTAAATACAAAACTTTCCTTGGTGAGTTTGAATAAAAAGCAAACCCTTGGCAAAAGAATACTCTGACAAGATTTCATCTCCTCACCTCTGAAGAGCTAAGCCAATGTTGTATTCTTTTAAAAGTAGAGTTTATACTTTGTAAATCTCCCCTTCATTCCCTCTCCTAGATTACTTTTCTGTATCAAGTGCTGCTTTGTTGAAGGACTTGAGCAATTTGGGGTGAAGATTTTTAATTTCTCTTTCAGAAGACATGAATTAGAAATTTTCTGATTGGGACTAGATATGTGTACCTTGATAACTGCATACAATGCTTATATATCTTAGTTTGACACAAATTTTAAATAAAATAGGAACTAAGGTCACTAGTACTTGATAGATACTAAAATGAAGCTTATACTTCAAAGCTAAATATAACTTTTTAATGCTACACTTTTTTATTTTTTTTAAATGTTCCATTCCTTTTCTGATGCTCTTCAAATAGTCTCAAAAGAGGTTAAATTTTCTTTATCTACTCTAAAACACATTCCTGTAGGATTTTAAGGATATATATAACTCTAGTCTATGCAGATCTCTGCTTTTGTTCTCTTTCCTATACATATTTTTAATTCTACGGATTTTAGAAGAATGCACACAGTGTTATTTATTCAGCATTCTCTTGCCTTTTACTTTCTTTTGTACTGAGAGGGAGGAAATGCTGTGGTTAGGTCAGGCAATAATAAGCAGACCATCACATTGCATCTACAGCAAGAAAAGTCGACCAGCACCATTTATAAAAACGTGAAAATATTGCTAGTGGTTTTTCTCTTCTATAGAACCATTGGCTCCTTTAGGTCCTATGATTCATCTCTTCTCTAAGCAACATGATAAAATATATTCTTGATTGCGGAAAAAACACTGCCAAGTAAAGAAAAAGGGAGACAAGCCATCACAATTCACTCAAAGGTGGCTTCTTCCTTCAGTTTTTGACACTAAAACAGACTTGATGAACCCACAAACACATAAGTATATAAGCTACTGTAGTGCAATTTTACTCTTGGTAAACTGCAGCAGTTCATTATACAGTTATAACACACATGAGGGCAGGATGGAGCCGGCTTGACTGTTGTTCTATGTCTTGTTTTTGGCACAGGCTGGTAAAAGCAGGTTCTCAAAAAACCTTCATAAAATGGGTGTTGAATAATTTGCATTTTTATTTTATTGCTTTGAAATTTTATCTCTTTATTTTGATTTATTATGTGAAATTCATGAACATTTAAATATATGACCATAAAATAAGCCTAAGGTGTTCCCAGCTTTAAATAATTATAACCCAAATATCTTTTGACTGATTAAAAAAAAGAGTGAGAGAGGAAGAAAAAAAAAAACTCAAAATAGCAATGCGATAATTTGAAGATTCAAGGGTTAAGAAAATTGTCCAAAGCCACTGAAGTAACAAATGCTAAGGCTAGAATTCTGAGTTTAGCCTTGACTTCAAATGCCTGTGCTCCTTCAAATTTGTCACACAGTAGCATTGAATGAAGTACACACTGAAATTAGGCATGAATATTCCTACTCCTTTAACAATCAACAAATTATACAACTGTAAGGAGATGAAAAAGCTTCTCTTCATTTGTTTCAGGTTTTGTGTAAGGTCCCAGGATTTTAAAAATTAAATTTAGGATATGATTAGTGCAAGCTTCTGTTTCTCAACAAATACTATGTGATGATAATGATCAACAAAAACTTTTCCAACACAGCTATGAAATCTATGGTTCCTGCTATATATTGAACCAATACTAATTAGGGTAGCATTTAGAAAAACAAAAACAAAAATTGGCCGATAGTTCCTTAAGTATATATCAAATGTTTTTAATTTAATTGTGGCTAATTTTCTATTCCATTGCATTGATAATATACTTTGGGCCCTTCAGAATTCACAACGTGAATTTCCATATTAGGCCTCATTGAATCTGTTCTTCTATGTACTTCAAGGCAGTGTTTATGCAGGGGACATATTCTGTGAATTTATCTTCATCCATGCTATCAGGTGCAAAATAAAATTCAATAAGTAACCAAAATGAATTATTATCAGAGATAATGTCTTTAAAACTCAATATACAGTAAGTCACTGTATTATTTTATTATTTACTGCTAGCTTACTTTCAATGACACATTTAAAAATTTTTGAAAATCAAAAGTCTTGTAAAACACAAAAATCATACTGGCTTATTTGATTTATTTTGAGCTAGGAGAAAAGTATCTATTTTGTTTCTACTATTAATCTTCATTATTTTTTCAATCTATTACTAATCTACTTTGAACTGAAGATTAGAAAGTATCTAACATTATGTATGATTCTTAAATATGATTGAATGAATAAAGTGAGCTTCACTGCAATTTAATCCCTTGACTTTTTGTGTTCGACTGTCTGTTGATCGATGATCGCTTTGGAAAGACTTAGCAAACTTTCATCGAATGTGTCTTTAATATCTAAGAGTTTTATTTATAAATGAGTCTATCTTCTTAAAATGAAATGGTAGCTAATGAAGCTATTAGATGAGCATATTTCCCATAATTGCACTAATTTTTGAACTAGTGAGCCCTTGTGTATATTCTTTTTTTGTTTTGTTTTCATTTCATTTATTTGTTAATACTATTATTATTATTATTATTATTTACATTCTATGATGTTGTTGCAGAGAGTTGCAGGGGAGAGGCAAAAGCAGAAGGAAACAGAGTGAAAGAAGGAGGAAGGAGGAGAGGCAGGGTTTAGGCCTGTGGTACCCCCCTCATTCCTGCAGGGGAGACCAGGGGGCTTCTAGTGGTGGCTTGGTCATTGCAGTATTGGGTGCAGATGTCAGGGGGGTGTGGCTGAAGCCTTCACCACCCACACCCCCAGCTCAGGAGAGGCCAGGGTGCTTCCTGCAGGCAGCTAGGTGGTCATCCCTGGGATGAATAGAAATGGATCTTTTCAGGAGCAAAATGGTTAGCACAGAGCTTTTCAAATTGCAGGCTGCAACTCATTAGGACAGAGCAAACTTTTTCTGCTCCAAGGACAAGATTCCTTAAAGATAGGGAGTATCCTGCCCTTAGATAGACCTTTTCTTAGATTTAGATGTCTTGACACTCCATTCATTCATTCATTCATTAATCCATATACTGAATGTCTTCTCTGTGCCAGGAATTTTTCTGGGTTCTGGAGATACCGATGAATGATCTTGGGAAGACACATACTTTAAGGAGACTATTTCTTGCTTTAGTTTCTAACAACTGGAAGTGATTCTGGAACAGCTGCATCTGGCGCAGGCTTCAGGCTGCTGCTACTATGGCACAAAGTGGCAGGCAGCCGGTGGGTATAAGCAGATCACATGACAAGAGGATGCAAGACAGAGAGCTATGTATATGCTTAAAGTAAAAGTTTTCATTCTTCTATTAAACTCTTTTTACATGGGCTCAATGTAATGTTGATTATTAAAAGAATGACTAAGACAAAACCATATCTCATCCATGCTTACCTTGAACTGGTCCATTTTGCATGATTTCTTTCATTATCTCAGTTT
Source organism: Galeopterus variegatus (assembly GCF_000696425.1). Taxonomy (NCBI): domain Eukaryota; kingdom Metazoa; phylum Chordata; class Mammalia; order Dermoptera; family Cynocephalidae; genus Galeopterus; species Galeopterus variegatus. The sequence continues at coordinate 150,290 of NW_007726419.1, read as the reverse complement.
CCTGAAGGAAAAATATCAATGAGCTTCGTCATTGTTATCAGAGCATACTAGAATTGGTTTGGTATACAATGTTAGATGCTGTACAATCAATTAGGTGTTATATAATTCAAAGTTCCTTGACCACTTGCAATTTAGTCTTAATTATGCTTTGAAATACTCACATGTGAAATGTCACATTGATGAAATTACTTAACATATGATGCACCTATTTATTTCATTAACTTTTATCAATAAATAATATGTTTGGAGTGGAAAGGAAATGCAGTAACTTTTTAGGGCAATGAAGAAAAAAATAATCAAGGTAAGTTAAAACCACATCTAATCAGTGGGGATTAGTGTTGTCTCTAATCTTTTGATCACAAGAGCTATCCCAAATGATTGTTTAGTGAGGGTCTTCAGTAGCTTTAGTACAATTATTTCCATGTTGACATCCAATGTGTAGTGCAACCCTCTGCAGGGTTCATTCATTCATTCATTCTTTTGTTCACACTGAACGCAAAGTACATACCAGAAACTACGACGAAAACAAATACTGACCCTGTACCTATCGTCAAGGTATTTACATTTTGATGGAGTACACAGACAATAAACACAACGAACGTTATTATTATATAATAAGTTCTATTATAGAGACAAATGCAAAGTGCCATGGATGCACACTGAAATGAGAAATGAATGCCACCTACAAGTCAAAGAAAACTTCACAGAAAAGATGAAGTTTTGACCTGTGCTTTGATACTCATGTGGCATTTAAACAAACGGAAAAGGTGGGATAATCATTTGAGTCATAGGAATCTTCACCTAGTTAGGTGAAGAAGCATGAAAGAGCATGGTGTGTCTGGGGAACAGAGACTAGTCTTATATATCAGAAACATTATGGGCAAGTAGAGGGGGTAGAAGCTGGCAGGACATGAGTCTTTAAAAGTAGTAGGTCAGAACCAACTCATGAAAGGCCTATGCGCCATGGTAAGAAAGTTGGATTGTATTCCAGAGATAACTGAAAGCCACGGAATGTTCAGATATTCTGAAAATGAGAAGGCCTGGGTAATCTTGATATGATGGAGTAAAATTTGCCTATGCTTTTAACATGACAAACTGGAATCCGAGGCAGTCTTTTTCCCATTATGGCTATGTCCACTTCAATTATTTTGTGAAATAAAGCTAGTGATTGATAAAGTGAGCTACTGCCACAAAAAAAGTCAGTGAAAAGGGTTTGACTTAGCTTATAATTGTCAAGTTCATATGCATATGTATAACAAAAAATAAATATAAAACCTTATTTCTATGGGCATTTTTGAATTTAAGCCAATCCTTTGCACTCGTAGTATTACAAAGATTAAAGATCATGTCCAAACTGGAAGTCTTAAATGGATACTTTAAGGATATCAAAAATTATAACTAAAAACATAACACTTATTTTAGAATATAGTAGTTTTAAGTAGTTTTTAAATAGTTTTAATAAGAGCAGAGCTATATATGTTTGAGAAAGTCAACAATTGTTAATTCTTGCCAAGACTTACGTTGGAAGAGACTCTGTATGGAGGAGAACATTGGTAGATCCTGTTAGATTTCTCTATGATGTTGGGACATGGTTTTGTGGCATGCCGTTTTCCCCGCCCATCAGACCTACTTTCCATGGCACAGACATTATTGGTGGCATTTTGGTCCTTGAAAAGTGGATAGCATGCATGGGATACCAGTCTATGAAGAATA
>NW_007726419.1:145372-147966 GCF_000696425.1 Galeopterus variegatus | reverse complement strand
CAGACCTACTTTCCATGGCACAGACATTATTGGTGGCATTTTGGTCCTTGAAAAGTGGATAGCATGCATGGGATACCAGTCTATGAAGAATAGCAAAGACACAAAAGTGATATTTAGGAGAATGCCATAATATCCTGTCTGTGTTCAATTTTGCTGAATTAAATTTTATAAAATTGTATTTATTTACATGCATAACTTTCAAGTGACTGACTCCAACACAGCAGTTCAATGATGTTACACTCCTCCCTACCCCCTTTATTTATTCCTTAAAAATTTTAAATATTGCTTCAATTCATTTTTAACAAATAATTCTATCTGTAGTATAAAATTTCCTGAAGATGAAAAGTGGCTATCAATAAAGTGTGTGGTAATAATAAGGGAAGGACTCTTTCAATCTGTATATATAATTATAATGTGAAAGAGACAAATTTAATATAAAAAAGACAATGAATTTGGTTATTCCCAGATGGTTATATTCTGATAAATTATGTAAGTTTTAGAATTAAGTTAGGCTTTTTTTTTATTTGTTGTTTTTATGTTTTTATTAAATTATAGATATCTTATCATAAGACTTCAATTATTGTATGTCTGTAGTTCATGATGGCTTGGGGAAAAATAGTATTTACTAATGCAATATTAAAAGTTAATAAAGTAGAAAGTTATCAGATTTAGACATTATGTAAAAGATTTTAAAAAGTTAATTTTGGTTTCTGATTTTGAAACTGAACATAGCAAAGTACAAATTATTTGGCTCCAAATCTAATATAATCTTATTGAAAATATAGGTAGAGAGTAAGGGAAGTAAAACCATTCCCTTGGATTGAGTGTGCCCCCAAAACTTACCCCCCAACTGTGACAGTGTTAAGAGCATGGGATATCCTATTATGGCAATTGAAAGGTGGGGCCTTGAAGAGGTGATTAGATTGTAGGACCATGCCATAGTGAATAAATTTAAAATGATGGCCATGGCATGATTTGAAGGGCTTTGAAAGGAGAGCACATGAGGAGGTTAGTCTCTCTCTGCTCCACCGTTTGTGCAATGTGATACTCTGCCATTACAATCACCACCACCAAGGCTCTCACCAGATATGTTCCCTGGACTTTGGACTTCCCAGTCTCGGAAACTGTAAGCAATACATTTTGTTTTCTTTATAAATTGCTTGGTTTCAGGTATTTTGTTATAAGCAACAGAAACAAACTAATGCAACTCTGGAATTGTCTTTATAGATATGGTATTTAATGATAAAATGGCCATAGAAGTATCCACTAGGACTGGTTCAAGAAAATGTAATTGCATTCAACAGAGTACAAGAATCTGAGCAAGGAGCTTGATGAAAGGAAAGTCATTATAGGCACACACACAATTTTAAAAATCTTCAGTTAGATGTGTTATATTTGCATTAAATGATGAGTGCTATGGATGATATGTCACTCCAAAATTCCTATGTGGAAGCCCTAATGCCCAATGTGACAGTATTTGAAGGTGGTCATTGGGAGATAACTAGGTTTAAATGAGATCATGAGTGTGGAACCTTCAGGGAGGGAATTAGTGCTCTTATAAGAGAAGGAAGAAACACCAGAGCACTCCCTCTCCACCATGTGAGGTCACCACAAGAAAGTGGCCATCTGCAAGCCAAGAAGAGGGCCCTCATCAAGAACCAAGTCAGCCAGCCTTTTGATCTTAGACTTCACAGCCTCCAAAACATAAACATCTGTTATTTAAGCCACCCAGTCTATGGTATTTTGTTATGGTAGCCTAATCAGACTATTACAATGAGATTTAGTTGGGCCTCAATAATAATTTATATTTTTAAACTTCTAAAATGTCTTTTATTGTTATTACAGTACAAAACAGAAGCCAACAAAACACTTCTACTCGAGGAAGGCATCAGCTCAAGTTGCCCACTTGAATTACCACTTTATTAAGCAAAACATATAAAAAATTAAAGAAATGTACTGCCACCCATCAATATCTGATACCCACTTTCTTCCATAGTATCTCACTATTCTATAGCAGACCCAGAGCTCTGAGGAGATGAAAAAAGAAAGGATAAGTTGTATGCCACTGGTTATTAACTACAACTTCCTTAGCTGAATAACTCAGCTCTTGAGTATATTAGCTCTTAGAGTAGACACAAAGATGCTGTGTGGCTATCAGACTCCATGAGCATAAGGAATGGCAACCTGCTATTTTTCATCAAATGGTGTGGAGACAATTAATGATATTGATGAGTTAAGGCAACTGTGAATTGCTTCTTTATTTTAGTCTTCTGATTTTAATCTAATTTTACCTGGTGCTATCTATTTATCAACCTGAGTAATAGGCTGGCACAGCCAAGGTATCAGTACAACCAAGGTATCAGCAACATTGATTACTTTATTCCCTTTGTGGAGACTTAGTAGAACCATTTAGTTAAGAGCAACAACAAGAAAACGTTTACTGAAGTCTTCAAAAGTACAGTTCATGGGGCCGGCCCGGTGGCGCACTGGATAAGTGCACCGCTTGGGAAGCGCGGCGGCGCTCCCGCCCGAGGGTTCGGATCCCACATACAGACCAGTTCCCACTCACTGGCTGAGCGAGGCGCGGGAGCAAC
>NW_007726419.1:125767-145062 GCF_000696425.1 Galeopterus variegatus | reverse complement strand
TGTGTGTGTGTGTTTATGTGTATACACTGTTTTATGCAACTACAGCATATGTATAATGCTGTAATGTAATTGCTGGTATATTTTAGATGCTCAGTGTGTGCTGAATCTATAACCTCCTACTCCCTTCTCAATCCCCATCTACTATTTTGCTAGAATATATTTCATAGGAACAAATGGCATAGTGATACCATCTCTGATATTCTCAAGAAAATAATTTCTTATTTCATAAAAGAAAACAAAAATTCTTTGATGCTTTGACATTCATTACACTAGTTCAGAATCAACTACAGATTTTTTAAATGTTAGTAAAATTGTTCTTCTGTCCAGAAAAATGTTTTACAGTATGGAGAAAACAGTAACCAAGAAGTTGGGAGTCTGGCTTCTAGGATTATTTCTGATACTTCTTTTAGTTTTAGGTAACTAATTCACCTATTTTTTCCTCCTTTATAAAATCAGAGGCTTGAAAACAGTGATCTCTAAGATCTCATCCATACCCACGAGTCTGTAGATTTCAACAAAAGGATATGATTAAATCGTAACGTGATGCAGTATGTTGCTCTTATACAGATTTCTGAACTCCAGTGAAGGTTTAATCCAAATTCTCTTGAAATATTTAGAAAAGATCAGGAGATTTAAGAGTGATGCAGTCCAGCGAATTGTTTTCCATTCTTTCTTGAAAACTTTTATTAGGTATTACCTCTGAGGCACACTATTATTTTTTCTGCTTATTTTATTCTGTCTCCAAATTTACATTTGGCACATATCACTTCCACCATTTCGAACACCTTCACCTCTTTAGCTTCTGACAAGTAGCATTTGGGACTTAGCTTTGTGCTGAGGTTATCTGTGGGGCTATGACCTGGGGATACCAAAATATACCCTCCAAGTCAGCCTAGTAAGTTGCTGTCAGTATTTTACCACTAATGTCTTTCCTTAGACATCTTCAGAAATACTTGTCTAACTTACACTTACGGTAAAATTCTTATATATCACCTAGGAGATGTAACACATTAACTACATGAACATAAAATGACAAATGATTTATTTGATTAAACTGCCCTCACCCATCTAAGCCAGAGCTCAGAAAGGTCTACATGCAGACCTCTAACACAGCAAGGACAAACATCAGAAACCCAGAAAGCATTTATACTGGGGGCTTGGGCAATAGTGTAGAATTGACAGATGTTACCACTTCACAGGTAAGTTTGGCCAATGTTATGGTTCTACCAAAAGCATTTCTGGAATGACCTGGCTAACACTATGAAACAGTGATAGACAAAGATATTTGTCCAAGAGTATGTCATGCTTCACAGCTGGCTTTTCTAAGAGCCTGTGTATTTATTTTGCAATGCTTCAGTGCTTTAAACTGTTTTTGAGCACTCTTTTGAAATTACCTATAAATTCTAGACTGTAATTTTATGAAGATATTTGGCATAGATATCAGAATAGTTAGCATATCCATCATGTTAGATTTTCTTTAATTGCTGAAATACAAACAACACTCCTCTAAGGGAAATTTTGGATACCAAATCTTGGGGTTAACCTGAGTGATTCATTTATTGGAATAGTAAACTTATATGAAAACAGCTATTAAAGAGATATCCCTAGGCTTCTGGTCAAGATGGTGGAGCAGACAGTTCCTAGCATCACTCTCTCCCACAAATCAACCAATTTGCAACTATTAAAAAGCAACAATAGGAGGCCCAAGAGCCATGCCAGAACAGGCAGGAGCTGTGTGCCAAGGGACCCCCAGCACAGGTCAGTCACCACTGCTTATAGAGGCCCGAGAGCTGCTGGGCCAACATGTCCTGAGTCAGGTGCAGCAGAACAGGCAGACACCATGGGACCCCCAGCCCAGGCCCATCCCTGCAGCCCAGGGAGGCCCAGGAGCCACCAGGCCTACATGCCTTGAGTCAGCCATGCCAGAACAGGCACATGCCATGGGACCCCCCGAGAGCTGCTGGGACAACATCAGGGTGGAACAAGTGGACCATGATACCCCCTGCCACAATGACTAAACACCAAAGGAAAGATACCAGAAATATGAAAAAATCAAGAAAGTACATCACCACCAAAGGAAAAGAATAACTCTCAAGCTCTAGATCCTATATGACAGGACACCCTTAAAAGGACAGACAAGGGGCTGGCCCAGTGGCGGACTGCTACAGTGCGCCACCTGGGAGCGCGGTGGCGCTCCCGCCGAGGGTTCGGATCCCACATACAGACCGGTTCCCACTCACTGGCTGAGCGAGGTGCGGGCGCAACACTGAGGGTTGCAATCCATTGCCGGACATGAAAAAAGACCAAAAAAAAAAAAAAATGACTGACAAGGAACTTCAAGCAACAATTCTAAGGAAACTAAATGTGATACAAGAAAACTCAGTTAGACAACACAAGAAAATGAGAAAAAATATACAGGACCTGAAAGAAGAAATGTACAAAGAAATCAATGCCCTGAAAAAGAATGTAGCAGAGCTTGTGCAGCTGGAGGATTCATTCAATGAAATAAAAAACACAACAGAGAGTCTAACTAGCAGGCTAGAATAAGAAGAAGAGAGAATTTCTGACCTTGAAGACAGGCTGGTTGAAGTAACACAGGCAGAAAAGAAAAGAGAATTTAAAAATTGAAGAAAATCTAAGAGAGAGAGAACAGACAGGCTTAAGCGCTCAAATATCCAAATCATGGGTATTCAGGAAGGGGAGGAAAAAGTAAATGGCATTGAAAACATATTCAAAGAAATATTAGCAGAAAACTTCCTCGATGTAAAGAAAGTCACAGATCTTCAGATTCAGAAGGCCCAAAGATCCCCAAATATATTCAACCCAAAAAGGTCCTGTCCAAGACAAGTTATAGTCAAACTGGCAAAACTCAAAGACAAAGAGAGAATCTTAAAAGATGCAAGAGAGAAGCAGCAAGTCCCCTCAAGGGAGCCCCAATCAGAATAACATCAGGCTTTTCATCAGAAACCCTAAAAGCCAGAAAAGAATGGGATGATATATTCAAAAAACTAAAGGACAAAAATTGTCAGCCAAGAGTATTTCACCCAGCAAGGCTATCTTTCTGAAATGAAGGACAAATAGAATATTTCTGAGAGAAACAAAAACTGCAGGAGCTCACTACCACACAACCAGCCTTACAAGAAATTTTCAAGGGAGTACTGGGTTTGATACCTGAAAAATGACCATCACTGCCATGAATACTCAAGGAAGAACAAAACCTACCAGTAAAACAAAAACGCTAACAATAAGAGAAAAAATAGTTTATCTACCACCCCAAGAATCCAACAAACACAGAAGACAAACAGAAAATCTGAAAGAAAGGAACAAAAGATACTTAAGACATCTAAACAAAAATCAACAAAATGCTAGGAGTAAATCAACACCTTTCAATACTAACTCTAAATATAAAATGATTAAATTCCCCAGTCAAAAGACACGGAGTGACTAATTGGATTAAAAAGATGGACCCAACAATATGCTGCCTTCAAGAGACTCCCCTCACCTGTAAGGATACACATAGACCAAGAGTGAAAGGATGGAAAAAGACATACCATGCAAATAGAAATGAAAAATGAGCTCGAGTAGCTACTCTTATGTCAGATAAAATAGACTTTAAACCAAAAACCGTAAAAAGAGATAAAGAAAGCCACTATATAATGATAAAAGGAACTATCCATCAAGAAGACATAACAATCATAAATACATATGCACCCAACATCAGAGCAGCCAGATTTATAAAGCAAACACTATTAGATCTAAAGAATGAGGTAGACACTAACACCGTAATAGCAGGGGACCTGAACAACCCTCTCTAAACATTGGACATATCATCTAAGCAAAAAATCAATAGACAAATGCAAGATCTAAACCATGCTTTAGACCAACTGGACTTAGCAGATATCTACAGAACATTCCATCCAACAACCTCAGAATATTCATTTTTCTCATCAGCACATGGAACATTCTCCAATATGGACCACATGTTAGGTCACAAATTCAAAAAAATTGGAATTATCCCATGTATTTTTTTCAGATCACAATGCATTAAAATTAGAAATCAATAACAAGGGCAGACCCAGTGGCTCACTCGGGATAGTGTGGCACTGGGAGTGTGGCAGTGCTCCGGCCGCAGGTTCGGATCCTATATAGGGATGGCAGGTCCGCTCACTGGCTGAGCGCGGTGCGGGCAACACAACGCCATGGGTTGTGATCCCCTTACCAGTCACAAAAAAAAAAAAAAAAGAAAAGAAAAGAAAAAGAAATCAATAACAAACAAAACTCTGGAAACTATACAAACACATGGAAGTTAAACAACATTCTACTTAATGACATATGGATCCAAGAAGAAATTGAGCAGGAAATCAAAAAATTTCTTGAAACTAATGAAAATAATGACACATCATACCAAATCCTGTGGAATACTGCAAAATCAGTACTAAGGGAAAAATTTATCTCATTAAATGCTTACTTCAGAAGAATGGAAAGATGGCAAATAAACAACCAAAGCTTCACCTTAAGGAACTAGAAAAACAAGAACAACTCAAACCCAAAGTTAGTAGATGGAAAGAAATAATGAAGATTAGACAGAACTAAACAAAATAGAAACCCAAAAAATGATACAAAAGATCAATGAAACAAAAAGTTGGTTTTTTGAAGAGATAAATAAAATTGGCATAACTTTAGCAAGGCCAGCTGAGAAAAGAAGACCCAAATAACAAAAATTAGAAGTGAAAAAGTGATATTACAATTGATACCTCTGAAATACAAGGAATCATTAGAGACTACTATAAACTATATGCAAACAAATTTGAAAATCTGGAGGAAATGGACACATACAAAATATCAAAACTGAGCCAAGAAGATATAGAAAATCTGAACAGACCAATAACAATAAAAGAGATTGAAACTGTTATCAGAAGGCTCCCAACAATGAAAAGCCCAGGACCGGATGGGTTCACCGCAGAGTCCTACCAAACTTTAAAGAGGAATTGATACCAATTCTCTACAAACTGTTCCAAAAGATTGAAACAGAGGCCATTCTCCTCGTATAACTTCGTATAATGTATGCTATACGAAGTTATTACGCCCTATCGATGCTTCCACTGTTGCATCCATGACGGTTCTTGGCACAGCAAGAGATCAAATTCTGAGGGGATAGATTGGCTGTGTATCGACCATTGGACTGAATCGCTATTCGGTCAGCTGCCACACCTGTTTCAAATAGAATATTGATTAATATTCAAATGGTATATGGTATTTCTAATAATTTACATAGTTCTTTTTGTTTGAACCCTAAACCAATCTTCAAAACTGTATATTATTTAAAAGTAAGGCCGAATGTCACTAACATATCTATATATTTAAGCCAGTTCAACAGTGTCATAATTTCAGTCATAAGTTTTGTCCTATTTTGGTATTGCTCCATTGTCTATTGATTTCAAAGACTTTTCTATTTCTTTGTTCCTTTCATGTTCTATAAACTTCTGAACTTTTCATTCAGAAATGTGTCAAGTGGAACTCCTTAAGGGCAAGAGCCATATTAGCTATATTTATATCTCCTGCACCCAGAACAGTGTTTGCACGTAGTCATGGACAACACAATTAAAGCCATTTATGATAAGCCCACTGCCAATATTATCCTGAATGGGGAAAAGCTGACATGAAAGCTTTTCCCTCAGTACAGGAATTAGACAAGGATGCCCACTCTCACCACTCCTATTCAACATAGTGTTGGAAGTACTAGCCAGAGCAATCAGAGAAGAGAAGGAAATACAAAGCATCCAGATTGGAAAAGATGTCAGGCACAGAAAGAGAAATACCACAGGTTCTCACTTATTTGTGGGAGCTAAAAATAAATAAAGATATAAATATACAAATAAAGGGTGGGGGAAGAAAGAGGACACAACAATCACAACAATTCCTTGAACTTGTTAAGACAAGTGAACAGATATGACATAGTAGGGAGGGAGGGTAAAGAGGGACAGGTAAAGGGACATGAAAATGTACAATGTATGTTGAGAAGTTAAGATAAAACAATTTTTTTTTAAAGATATTCCTTACACTTCTGGAATAAAAGTGGCATTAGTTTGGATGCTACTGTTATTAAAAGAACAGTTATATAACTTCAGAGTCAGAACCTAGATATTTACTTATATTTATTTAAAATAAGATAAAACCCATTTGATGCATTATTTAGTTCTAAAGTCATACTTTCCATCAAATTAGTTGAATAACTTAGTATATTTTTGCAAACCTTATAAAGAGAAAAGAATATAAGGATTATGTGTGTGTGCCTATGTGTGTATTAGGATTACAGATAATAATACAGATGAGGAACCTTAACACTCTTTTTATTATCTGGCCTTAACTCTCAAAAGACGAAAGAACTTGGCAACTTTATTTTGTTGCTCTTTTGCTTCACTCTCTGTTTAAAATTAGGTCCTAAAAATAATTTTTATACTAAAAATAAATTTTTAAATTTTTATGTGACCTTCAGGTTGTTTTACCTGGTCAGAATAAGACTTTATTTTAATTTACCATATATTAATATTTAAAAACTACAATTTAAAAAACATTTTAATTACATTTTCAGACTCTAGAGTCTCAGGAGGAGTTTATAAGGAAATAATTTAAATAACTTTATTACTTGCAGTAGAAAATGCCCAGGATGCAGCACAATTTTTTTGATCCAATGGACCATGAGTCCATTCAGGCCACTTATAAGAAGCAACGAAAAACTCTGGAAGATCAGTTGTTGCAGGTAAAGAAGCCTAAAGAGGGAAGAGAGGCACCTGTGTCAGATTTTCTCAAATGTGTTTCAATAGCCATCATAAAAATGTCATGTCCTTTTATAAAGTTTATGATTATTTTTTAATTATTTTGCACATTTAAGTTACTAAATGAAGTATAGTTATGTAACATTTCTATTTCACTCTATGTTTAAAAATGTCAATTCAGTGTGGGGAATCAAAACATAATACAAAATAAGAACAATACATAGAATGCTTTTTTTTTTTTTGTTTAGATTTGATTTAAAGAACTAGCATCACCTCATAAGAAAATTATTAAATCTTGAGTTTCATTATTAAAAACATTGCTATTTGGATGATGGAAGAAAGATGCCAAAAACGTTAAGATCTCTGTAGAATGCATGCATGGTAACTTGAAGGGTGGTATCATAGAAAGCCAGGTGATTTGGAGTTCTGAGACATTAGATGGCCCACATTGCAGAGCTTCAGGGTTGGAGAAGAATAAATTTATTGCTCTAAGTAAATAGTTTCAGAGATATAGACTTACTCTCCAAAGCTGTCTTTCTAACTGGAACAGATATGCACATATCTTATACATTAACTCATATCTTCCAAGTGTATTATTATTGACCTATCAGTATGTTTTAAAGCACTTATAATATTCTTGCCTCAAGTTTCCATCTTATACATTAACTCATATCTTCCAAGTGTATTATTATTATTGACCTATCAGTATGTTTTAAAGCACTTATAATATTCTTGCCTCAAGTTTCCAAAAAATATAAGTGGAGTGTCAATTGTTATTGTAATTTATCACTTTAAAATCCCCATTTAATAACACAGCTAGAATATTTCCTTCTCTGTCAAAGCAATAAAGATACAACTGTCACTTCAAATACATTTTAGCAGGTTTGAGCTATTTAGAGTTTGACCTCCACATTTGAAAGTCTACCAGAGTACTTGGCTCATCAGAGATACTCAATAAATATTTGATAATAATAATGAGATACATATTTATCAGGTAGATTTCATCTCTTAAAAATGTTTTCCCTTGTAGGCACATTAAATTAAATTATATTACCAGCATGCGTTTTTTACTTTTATGACTTATTTTTTAAAAGTGAAAAATATGAATGGCTAATCCTTCTCAATAAGATAAAGCAATAGAGAAACAACAAACAAAATGACATTTTTATTGAAAACATATTTATCAACTTACTAAGCCAGATCAATTCATGAAGCTCATTTATTGGATTTTTCAAGTTATTACCATTTAATATTGCTTTTCCTGAAAATGAGCCCCTGTGGATAGAGGCCCAGCAGGCACATACTACCTTGCAAATTTATCTGCTTCAGGATATCATATAATCTGATATAATAAACACATTGAAAATTCCATATCCTATTATTCCAAATTACTGTATTCCCTTGTAAAGTAAGTGTGCTTTATAGAGCTTATAAGTAACAGTAAGCATCACAGAATAACAGCTTTTAGGAATTGATAGTAGAAGTTTGGCTTTAATGAATGATACACTTATTTTTATTTATTTATTTATTGCCAAAGGATAGCTTAATAAAGCAAAAAAGTCAAGAGGATCAGCTGAGAGTGACAAATTCCAAATGACAGTGGCTTAAATAAGATAGAAACTTATACATAAGAAAGATTTATACTATTCCGCATGGGCATTTTTGATTTTTTTAATTGTAATGTTGAAAAAATTTCAATTGTAATCTAATATTTCCAAATCATTTTTAGCCAAATGTGAGGTTAAATTTGAACAGTCTCCCTGCTGCAGTCTTTCCATTTAGAAACTAGAAATTAAAGATATTTTAGACAAATATGAGAATTAAATGCAATGATAAACAGTGGAAAATTTTTTACAACTTCTGCATTTAATTGAATTAAAATCTTTGAAGGAATAATGGAAATATAATCACAGAGCAGCTAGAGCCAAACAAGAACCCCAGAACAAATTCCTGAGATGTTCACTATTGATGTTCTCAAGAACCTCAGAACAAATTCCTACCACTCTAGCTATTGAGTCTATATCTACCCAATATCCACTATGTGAATCATCCCCTGTCTCTAGTTGCACTTTCCCATCACTTAAATTTGGATAATCAGAGTGACCTAAGAATCAAATAAAGCAACAGAGAATATAAATATGTTCTGATCTTCACAATCTAAGGTCAGTGGCCATGAATACTGAGAAATTTCTTCTGATCTATTTGATATTGGGGAGAAAAAGGCTAATTTTCTGGTTGCTAATGGCTAAATGAATTTTTCATCTTCAACAATATTGCCTTCATGCCTTAACTTTTTAAGATTTAATCTGTGATATTTCTCTAATTTCTAATTGTAATTTTTTAATGATCTACTTAATTGTGAATATCAATATTCAATGATCACACTATGGCAAGTAGTGCCAGTTCTTCCCCATTCCTCTCCTTTCTTCACAGAAATAGAATTTTATCTCAGCACATGCAGAATCAGAAAAGTGACAATTTCCATCCCCCTCAGCTGCTATTATTAAGTTCTGGCCTATGGGATGTAAGAAAAGGTGTCATTTGGCAGCTTCTGAGAACTTTCCTTAAGAGACAGCTGGAACTTGACTCTTACTCCTTTTCCTCGGCCTTTTATCTTTTCCTGCTGGCAGAAGTTTGTTCTTTATAGATGAACATATAGTAGTCTTCTCAAACCATTATATGACCTTGGATTAAAAGCCTGGGCAATGGAGCAACAACGAGAATGTACTGTGGCTATCCAGCCCCATAGAGTGCAATTCCAGCACCAAGGCCACCCGCCTCCAGATTTGCTAGTGAGAGATCAATTTCTATCTTACTTAAGCCACTGTCATTTTGGATTTTTGTCACTCAGGTGAGCCTAATAATAACTATACAGTACACATAATTGTCATTAAACTTGCTAGGTCAATGCTATATTTCATTGAACCCAAAACATCATTAAATGTAAGAAAACATCCCCATTGAAGAGGTGTTAAAAAGTGAAGAAAATGTACGTCTGCATTATGGATGAACTATGATATTTTCTAAAATGAGTTCCTTTGAATCTCGTTCTGAGGAATTTTAAAAGGTTAATTACAAAAGAAGGAGTTTGTTAATCGAATAGTTCTAAGAAACACTGGTATTGAAAATTAAATAGATTTTTGTCTTCACTGCAATATTTTTTATAAACTATTAATATATGTGAGACTCTAAAAAGTGGAAATAATGTTCATGATTTTAAATGTTTACGATTTGGCCCAATAAAAAATATTTTATTTTATTTTATTTTCTATTATTTTTATGGTCAAGCAGATCAAAGGACTAGTGTTTCATGGAACATACTTTGGGAAGAACCACAGTATGGACAAGACAGACCCAGATGTGGGGAAGCCAGAGAGTAGGTGCCTGTTACATCAACACACAAGTCACTTCCAGAATCTGCTTTTTAACAGCCCAAAATATTTGTTCGTATAGAAGAAAAAAATTAATTTTCACATTTCTTTTTGAAGATTTGTCCTGTGGTGATCAATTCAGTCCCACTGTGTTCAAGTCATGTTCAATTACATCACAGTGATAAGCATCAGACTATGACTTGTACAGAAAAATAAAATTGAAAGCCCCAAAAATGATTTGAGAGATAAGACTTTCATTCCGCCATAAGTGTAGGTGAATAAGGAGTGAGGCCAGGTGTATATTTTCTAAAGTTTACTGAAAGGTCTGGGGGTCCATTCTGAGAAAGAGGTAAGAAAGAAAGAGACTTGAGGAGACATAAGTAAATGTTCCGATGCTCTTTGAATTTTAAAATTCTTCATTCAGTTATAGTCAGAACAGCTAGCATCCTATTCCATCCTTGGCTTTTTCTGTACATGGATCAGAAGATTGTGACATGAGCTAAGGGAAATATATACTTAAACTGGACTCCACCATGACATCTGGCCATGCCTCTCTTCTGCAGCACCAGCAGCACTTACAGTATTTGGAGGCTTTATATTCATGTATGTGGGAGCTTAACATAAATTTTATGGGGGAAAAAATGGTCATTTTTGCTCAATATTCTATAAAGTATATAACTATATAACTGTGTTTTTCACTTTTATATTCAATGTTTCAGTTTCTACAGAGGCTTCTGTTTACACTGGTGGCATATGTTATTAAAATCAAGTAGAATATGTTCATTCAGACAGGGTTATTCCTAAACAAATGAAAAATTTCCATAACTTATCAGTGGTAAAAACTAAACCTGGAAATATTCACTTTTAATTTCTCCAAAGGTATTTCTCATGCCTCAGTTCTTGCTATGATTGGAATATATTTTGGAAAGGAAAAAACAAGTTCCTCCTTTTGCAACTCATGACTAATGAAATAAATCCAGTCAATCAACTGCTATGTGTTATTTAGACAATGATAAAATATCCAGATAATTAAATGAATTTATTTCTCACCTCAAAAATCAGTAACTTTAAAAATTATTAATGATACATAAAATATTATTTTGCTTTAACTTTCAACAAATCATAGAAAATTTTTGACATTGTTTTTCTTTGTTTGTTACCCAACTAAATCTACCTTTGACTAAGAAAAGATGTTGTGCTAGTTAACTATGAGGTTGACTCAAAAACTTTTAGAACATTTTTATCTACATCAATCTGATACCATATAATATAGTATAAGTTTTAAATGTTATGCCAATCTTTTAAAATTTTTAATAGTTTCCAAATAGTTCCACCTTAGATGTAATACTTATCTGTAATAGCTTTGGTAACCTAATTATTCTTCCTGGGGAATAAAGAACAATAAAAACAAAACTACTAAAAAAAAATTTCAACTGAGCCAAGTATAAAAATGAACTGTTAATTTCCACAATTCTGTGTGAAAATAGTATGTTTCATTCAAAATATTTGCAATATTTACAATAAGATACAACACACTGAAACATCTTGGAGATATCCCCCAAATTCAAAAACACTTGATCATTATGTCTGGAAAAACAATCAGCTACAGAGCTGATTTGATTTTATTTGATTTGATATGACTTGATTTGACAAAAGAACATAGTTGAAGAATTTTCAGGTTCACCAGAAATGTGTAAACTCTATCAGGGCCAATAAGCCCAGGGTTACACTTTCCTTTACAAAATAAAGTGCTCCAAATGATGAAGGTTTGAATATTTTAGTTCTTACAGAATTGGCCTGTTTCAGAACCCTGCTATTCTCCCAAAAATGATACAGGGAGAACAAACAACTTTATATATTATATTAAAACATTTCTTTAATGCTTCACTATATAGTAAGTTCTGTGTGAAGCACTTCTCATCCAGCTTTTCATGGAACTCATATGACCTCCTGAGCTAGATACTACAGCTATCACCATTTAACAGAGGAGGAGACAGAGGCCACTATGTAGAAGCCAGACTGAGACCCAAGTAACAGGCTGCAGAGCTCAGGTCCATCCCAGTGTATGGAATGGGACCACATGGATGAACACACTGGACTATGCATGCCTTTTTTTTAAATTTATTTTTATTATTATTTTTACTTGACACATAATAGTTATACATATTTATGGGGTGGGGTATAGTATGATGTTTCTGTACACATATATAATGTGCAATGATCAAATTAAGGTAATTAGCATATCCATCACCTCAAACATTGCTTTGTGTTGGAAGCATTCAAAATCCTCTCTTCTAGCTATCTGAAATTATACAATAAATTGTTTTTAGTTGTAATCTCGCTACAGTGCTAAAGAACACTAGACCTTATTCTTTCTTTCTAGCTATAATTTTGTGTCCATTCCCTTCTCCCCTACTTTTCCTAACCTCTAGTAACCACTATTCTACTCTCTACTTCTATGAGACCAACTTATTTAGTTTCCACATGTTTGAGAAAATGCCTTTTTTTCCCAAGGTTATGAAATTATTTATTGTCAGAATCTACAGTGCTAAAGAACACTAGACCTTATTCTTTCTTTCTAGCTATAATTTTGTGTCCATTCCCTTCTCCCCTACTTTTCCTAGCCTCTAGTAACCACTATTCTACTCTCTACTTCTATGAGACCAACTTATTTATTTTCCACATGTTTGAGAAAATGCCTTTTTTTCCCAAGGTTATGAAATTATTTATTGTCAGAACTAAATAGACTCATCTTCTGATCTAATGATTCCACAACATCTTCAATAGTTTAAATAAGGAGACTCTATTCACATTCACAGAACAATTGAAATAATTGTCTATAAATTTAGGAGGAAGACAGAGAGAAGGCTTAGTAGAAGCCAGAGGAGTTTTCATAGAAGAATTTCCTTAGGTGGACCTGAGCGGGCAGGAATGTCATGATCAGAGGAAAGGGATGACATGAGTTTGACTACATCAGACACAATTACAGAGTAATGGAATATAGGTTAGAAAGTTATGCTATGGCCATATTACAAAGAACCCACGAGTTTGGCAAAGAGCTTGGCAAATTTCCTACACAAAGATAATGTGGAAATTTATAAGTATCAATTTTCACCCAATCATCAGACACAATTACAGAGTAATGGAATATAGGTTAGAAAGTTATGCTATGGCCATATTACAAAGAACCCACGAGTTTGGCAAAGGGCTTGGCAAATTTCCTACACAAAGATAATGTGGAAATTTATAAGTATCAATTTTCACCCAATTTGTCTCTGTATTTCTACGGTGATTTTTATATACTTCTTTTATGATGAAACAGCCCTTTTAATTCATTTTTCTTCCATTTCTAAATGTATTTGTCGTTCCAATAAGTTTGGAGCTTCCTGATGATGGAGATCATATCTCTCACATCTTGCTTGTCCAGTGCCTGGCACGGGCTAATCGCTTAAGTGGTTCTTTAATGAGTGAGTAGGCATTAAGGTATTGGAGGTTTGAGTGGCAGGCTGCCGTGATAAAGTAGTGTGTGTAGATTCATCTGTTGGGTTTCCATAGGATGCAGTGAGTGTGGTGCGGGGAGGCAAAAAGGAAAAGCCCAGAGGTGAAAAGAGGCAGACACAGTAATCCAAGCAGATGTGTGAGGTACCTGGACAGGCATGGCAAGGAGCCATGCATTTGGGAGGAGAACATGTCTTTCATCTTGACTTCAACTGTGATGTTTCTGCGGGTTCAAAAGGACCTCATTCAATGACAGTTTTGCATACAGTCGTAATAATTGGTCACCTCTATTGTTTTCTTTCTGACACACTGAGGAAGGTCGATTTTCCCCAGAGTAGACTTCTGCTCCCTCCAGCACTTTTATTTCAATATTTTAGCTTAAGTCAATATTCCCAAAGTGTGTTCTGTGGAACCTAAATCCTGGGGAATATTAATAATCATTATAAACCAAAAAAAGAAAGAAAAAGATTCCCCAATTTTGTGAATTTAGGAAACAATGGGTAAGAAATGACATTAATAGAATTAGGGTTCTCAGTGTCTTCAATATGCTAATGAATTCTGTGAATCTTGAGAAGGAGGATATAATGTGTCATTTCACAAGTTTGTTTGTCCATAGACGAGACACTTGCAGATCTGCAAGTTCTGAGCTGCCCCAGGAAGTCTAGCTCAAAGTTCAAGTGGAGGCTGCAATCCATCCTTTGCTGTGTTTTCCAAGCCCTTTGCTTTGGCACAGCACTGTTTCTGTCCAGATAGTTTATTTTCCTAATTCTCTCAAAGGAACCTTCTGTCTGTCAAGCCTTGTGCCCCCAGAACTGCATCCGCCCACAGGGAGCACTCTTCTCTAATTCTCACCAAGTTGCTGCATGGTCTGGGTCTGGGTAGGGCTTCTCAGCCTTTTTTCTTTCTTTTCTTTTATTTCTCACTTGCTCTGCTTGTACCCAGGGGAAAAAATAAGTTTATGTTTCCTTTTGTCTGACCTCACTTAGGATTGCCATTCAGAAGCCCCCCCCTCAAAATACCCAAGTTACCTTTTTTCAATCCCACACTATCAACATATTTCTATTTGTCATTGTATAATCACGCACTGAAAAAATTTGTTTGGGTTGACCTGATTTTTACAGATTAAACAGATTTTTCACATTTATATGATCATGGAACTCTTTGTGAACACCTTTGATATTCCTCTAACTCATGTTCGGTAGACACACTATGGGAACAGTGATTTAAACTAAGGAAAAAAGCCAAGAAACCATCTAGGGAAGAGAAGAGCTTTTTCAAGAATCTGAGATGACTCATGGCTCATCTTTCCTACCCAGGGAAAATAATTTAACGAATCCCAACTTTCATCCAAGGAAAATGAGATATTTTGGGGTGGGAGTGCAGTAAAGTTTCTCAGCATTCCTAAAGTTTTACCACTGTTGTCACTGTCTACCCTAACATACATATATTCCATCATATGTTAAAAATGGCTTTAAAAAAGTTGGAAAAAGTGGGGAAAGTCAGTTAGCCAGAAGCATACCTACATAAAAAAGAATTAATGTTCAGTGTACATGGTCATGTTTAATATCATGCACATTTTGGGGGTATTTTCTGTGTAATCACCAGGCTAAAAGCTAACCCTTTTATTATTTTAGCTCTTCCTATAGCTACCAGTTCAATTCAATTCATATTGACCTCAGGTTCTTCCTAGAAATACTTGTTATATTTCTGATTCTCTTCTACCTGAGCAGATATTAAGACAACTGCAACACCCAGAAACTTAGTCCTCAAGCTGCTGTGCCCTAGAAATGAGATGTTATTTCCTTGCCTTACATCATAAGTGGATAATGGAACTCTTACAGATCCAGCAAAATTTTCTTTATTGCTTTCCTGGAATTACTTGGCAATTCCAGGAACTGCAACTGTATTACATTAATTCATAGCAGTAAGTAATTTAAATTCTCCCAAAGTACTAACGTTAAGATTTTTCATTTGAATATCATCACAATGACTTTTATGCAAACAAATCCCCAGGAGCCAATAAATGATTTCCTTTTTGATGCTATGGTGAGTGGCAATTTGAGGGGGAGAAGAAGTACCTCATTTTCTCTAGAATATAAAACATTTCAAGCTGCAAAAAATTAAAGTGTAAAAAGGAAATGTCAGAAATAATCCCAAGGATATGTATATTGACACCCAAATCAGTGTTTGGCCTACTGTGGCCCTCAATGAAAGCAAGTAAAAGGGCAAAACTTACAAAGGACTATCTTTTCTTAAACAACGCTGACTATTTTTCCCGCCTAGCTGTGTGAGGACAAACATGAAAAAGAAAACAACCAGGAAAAAAAAAAATGACTTTTTCAGCTTATCATACAGTTAGGTCACTGAAAACCATGAATTTGAACCACATCTCTAAAAATTTGCATCTTATTGATTGAAGGAAAGATCCAAAAATATACCTAATCTGAGCATTTCAGGAAATTAGATCTGATTAAGAGATTAAAAGGCTTTTTGCTACTTCGAATCAGAATTGGCCACAGTAAACTGATTCTATTGGAACTCTAGGGACTTTGCAGGGGAGAGTTGATCTTTTTAGTTGATCTTTAGTTGGCTCTGCAATTTAAGTAATTCTGTGGTGTCTTTGAATCCCTCTTAACCTCAGTGTGACTTAACCTCTCTCAATCTCAATTTGCTTGATTTACAGATATAATCACAGTTTGTGGTAATTGGCATGCAGCCAATATGGATCTGGCCATCACATCTTAGGCACATGTAGTGACAATTTGCTTTGTACCCCATGAATATTCATAATAAATAAATAAATAAATAAGTAAATAAATAAATAAATAATGTGGATAACAATAGTACCCACTACATCAAACTGCTGTAGGAATTAAATGAGATAATGTATGAAAGTGCTTAATAGCTTAACATCACTACTCAATCAATGTCAGTTATTATCATCTTCTCCGATACTACTTATAATTTAGCAGGCCCTACTATTGCAATTTGAACTAGAACAATATCTCAGGTGATTAAATCTCTGGAAAGCAAAACACACCAAACATTCAATGAGAAACCTGATGGTTTACAACTCATCCAACAACAAACAACAGCCCTGCTTAAGATGCTGAGAGCTTCCAGGCAGCGAGGGCCTGTTGTCTTCATCTTGGAGTAGAGAGGATACACTTCAGCAGCCTGGAAGCCCTGCTCTACCCTGGGCATTAATAACAGGCCTTGAGTACAATCAAATCTCAACTGGAAAGTATACATGTCAGGGAAACACCCCACAGTGGGTAAAAATAGTTCCGTGAGTTAGAGATTTGTGATAACTAGAGAGGTAGTTATACAAGATAACTATTATCAGATGATAATACCTCTTAAAAATAAAAGGGAAAACCAATACAATAGTACAAAATATAGGCATGTTAGGTAATTTGAGGCAATTTCACAAAGGAGTTTGCTAGGTTATCAGGCAAAATTCAAACGTATTTTAGTGGACATTTTGAGGATTTTTGAGGACAAACATTTACTAATCATCAGAGCATTCATGTCTGAATTTACCAGCATTTATTTCATTCTTTTGTGATAATGAATATTCCAAAAGCATCAAAGCAGAGTTTTGATGAATTCACAAAATAACTGTATTTTGTTAAAAAAGAAAAAACATTGGCACACTGAACAACCAATAATCAAAATCTGTGTTTCTGTGAAATCATTAGCAATGTTAAAGAATACTCAATCACTCTTTAAAGGAGACTATGTCTAATTGGTAATAGTGAAACTTCTATGCACACATGAAAATTTTGAGGAATGTAACAACCATTTTAGGAAAAGATTTTTGTATTTATATGACAAAATTATTACTGAAAGCTCAAAAATTATTTTAGTGATTCAAAATTTCTTTAAGTGCACATATGAACACACCTACACAAACATATGCACATATGCAAATCCGAAAGAACACTTACTGTTATTTCATTCATACTCAGAAGCATGGAGCTAGGTGGCAAGGTGCCCAGGCGAAATTTGAAACCATCTTCTAAAGTCATTCCCCAAAATTGGCTGTAGTTCTCTGCTGTCCATCTGCCTTACAATGAAAGAGAAAAAATACATATAGGTTATGTGATGTCACTTTTATAAATACATGTTCATTTATATTTCTGAAAGTATACAACAGCAAATTTCACAAAATGAAAACTATATATTACTGCAGTCTAGATATTCTCCATCTAAACAATGCATTGTTGATTATTCTAATAATCAAGCACATGAGATGCCCCTCCTAAATTTGGTCCATTTTATTTATTTTAATGACTCATATGAGAAACCTAAGGCCATTATCAACATAGAGTAAAACTAAGAATATAAAATCTTTATATACTGCTAAAGGGATTAAGTGGTAATAAAGCCAATATATGCAGTTTCCTTTAAATAACCATTAAATATATTTTTAAAAGAAGTTTGAATATACAGAAATATACTATTACATTAAATAGGGTAGTCTGTTTCTTTCTTTTTAGTTTACATTTGAAAAGAAGTTGGTCAGGTAAAAAGAATTATACATGAAAAATCAAGGACAAAATAGTTATATTTTAAATAAAAAATAGTGCTAATTAGATATTGAAATGTTTTGTTTTTCCTGTATTAAAATGAGTCAATTTGTGTTGTGTTCAATAACATTAATTATTAATAATATAAAATTCATTTATGTAAAATTAGGTAATAAAAAGAACATATTTTTCAAGAGAAATATTTTGTGCTCTTAGAAATAGAACTTTCTAGCAAATCGATGACCTGAAAAAAAAAAAATGTAGCAGAACTTGCCGAACTGAAGAAGTTATTCAATGAAATAAAAAACACAATGAAGAGTTTAACCAGCAGGATAGCAGAAGTTGAAGAGAGAACCTCTGAACTTGAAGATGGACTGATTGAAATAACACAAGCAGACAAGAAAAAAGAAAAAAGAATCAAAGATATTGAAGAAAATCTGAGAGGGACATTAGACAACATTAGGCGCTCAAATATCCAAGTCATGGGTATTCCAGAAGGGGAGGAAAAAGGAGAACGTATTGAAAACATATTCAACAAAATAGGGGTGGAAAACTTTCTAGGCATAGGAAAAATCACAGATCTTCAGATCCAGGAAGCTCAATGATCTCCAAACGTATTCAAGCCAAAAAGGTCTTCTCCAAAACATGTTATAGTCAAATTGGCAAAACTCAATGACAAAGAGAGAATCTTAAAAGCTGAAAGAGAGAAGCATCAAATCACCTATAAGGGAGCCCCAATCAGGCTAACATCAGACTTTTCATCACAAACCCTAAAAGCTAGAAAGGAATGGGATGATATATTCAAAATACTAAAAGACAAAGATTGCCAGCCAAGAATACTCTACCCTGCAAGGCTGTCCTTCCGAAATGAAGGGCAAATAGTATATTTCTCAGACAAACAAAAACTGCGGGAGTTCACCACAACATGATCACCCTTACAAGAAATTCTCAAGGGAGTACTGGAATTGGTTCCTTAAAAATAACTACCATTGTCATAAAAACCCAAGTAAAATCAAAACCCAATAGTATAATAAAAATGACAATCATGAAAAGAAAACAAACAAACAAACAAAAACAATATCTACAACCTAAGGAACCAACAAACACAGAAAACAAAC
>NW_007726419.1:125193-125757 GCF_000696425.1 Galeopterus variegatus | reverse complement strand
ATCACAGATATTCAGATACAGGAAGCTCAACGATCCCCAAATGTATTCAACACAAAAAGGGCTTCGCCAAGAAATATTATAGTCAAAATGGCAAAACTCAAGGACAAAGAGAGAAACTTGAAAGCTGCAAGAGAGAAGCATCAAATCACCTATAAGGGAGCCCCAGTCAGGCTAACATCAGACTCTTCATCACAAACCCTAAAAGCTAGAAAGGAATGGGATGATATATTCAAAATTCTAAAAGACAAAGATTGCCAGCCAAGAATACTCTACCCTGCAAGGCTGTCCTTCCGAAATGAAGGGCAAATAGTATATTTCTCAGACAAACAAAAACTGCGGGAGTTCATCACCACACGACCACCCTTACAAGAAATTCTCAAGGGAGTACTGGGTTTGGTTCCTGAAAAATAACTACCATTGCCACAAAAACCCAAGTAAAATCAAAAACCACTAGTATATTAAAAATGACAATCATGAAAAGAAAACAAACAATAACATTATCTACAACCTAAGGAACCAACAAACACAGAAAACAAACAGCAAAGCAGAAAGCAAGGAACAAAT
>NW_007726419.1:122644-125183 GCF_000696425.1 Galeopterus variegatus | reverse complement strand
GGGATACTCCAAAAGCTGTACTAAGGGGGAAATTTATTGCATTAAATGCTTACCTCAGAAGAATGGAAAGATGGTAAGTGAACAACCTAACTCTGCACCTTAAAGAACTAGAAAAACAAGAACAATCTAAACCTAAAGCTAGCAGATGGAAAGAAATCATCAAGATCAGAGCAGAACTTAGCGAAATTGAAACCCAAAAAGCAATACAAAAGATCAACGAATCAAAAAGTTGGTTTTTTGAAAACGTAAACAAAATTGTCAAGCCATTAGCATGGCTACCAAAAAAAAGAAGAGAGAAGATTCAAATAACAACAATTAGAAATGAAAAAGGCGATATTACAACTGATACAAGGAATCACTTGAGACTACTATAAACAACTATACACCAACAAATTTGATAATCTAGAGGAAATGGATAAATTTTTGGACACACACAAGCTCCCAAAACTGAACCATGAAGACGTAGAAAATTTGAACAGACCAATAACACTACCCGAGATTGAAGCTGTCCCCCGCAGGCTCCCAACAAAGAAAAGCTCAGGACCAGATGGATTCACAGCAGAATTTTACCAAACATTCAAAGAGGAATTGACACCAATTCTTTACAAACTATTCCAAAAGTTTGAATCAGACACAAATCTCCCAAACTCAATCTATGAAGCAAACATCATCCTGATACCAAAACCAGGTAAAGATATAACCAAAAAAGAAAACTACAGGCTGATATCCTTGATGAATATAGATGCAAAAATCCTCACTAAAATACTCGCAAACAGAATACAGCAACACATACGTAAAATAATTCACTACGATCAAGTGGGATTCATCCCAGGGATGCAAGGTTGGTTCAACATACGCAAATCAATAAATGTGATACACCATATTAATAAAGCCAAACACAAGGACCATATGATCATCTCTATACACACTGAAAAAGCATTTGATAAAATTCAGCACTCATTCATGACAAAGACCCTCTATAAGTTAGGTATAGATGGAAAGTATCTCAACATAATTAAAGCCATATATGACAAACCCACTGCCAACATCATCCTGAATGGGGATAAACTGAAAGTTTTTCCTTTTTTTTTTTTTCCTTTTTTGTCTTTTTTACTGACCGGTAACGGGATCGCAACCCTCGGTGTTGCACCCGCACTGCGCTCAGCCAGTGTGCGGGAACCGGTCTCCACATGGGATCTGAACCCTCGATGGGAGCGCCGCTGCGCTCCCAAGCGGCGCACTCTCCAGTGCGCCACTGGGCTGGCCCGAAAGCTTTTCCTTTAAGAACAGGAACTAGACAAGGATGCCCACTCTCACCACTCCTATTCAACATAGTACTGGAAGTACTAGCCAGAGCAATCAGAGAAGAGAAGGAAATAAAGGGCATCCAGATTGGAAAAGAAGAAGTCATGCTATCCCTGTTTGCAGATGACATGATCCTATATATCGAACAGCCCAAATCATCTACAAAAAAACTCTTAGAGGTGATAAAAGAGTTCAGCACAGTAGCAGGATACAAAATCAACACACAAAAATCAGTAGCATTTCTATTCACCAATAGTGAACATGCAGAAAGAGAAATCAAGAAAGCCTGCCCATTCACAATAGCCACCAAAAAAATAAAATACCTAGGAACTGAACTAACTAAGGATGTGAAAAATCTCTATAACGAGAACTACAAACCACTCCTGAGAGAAATTAGAGAGGATACAAAAAGATGGAAAGACATCCCATGCTCCTGGATTGGAAGAATCAATATAGTGAAAATGACTATACTACCCAAAGTAATATACAAATTCAATGCAATCCCCATCAAAATTCCAATGACATTTCTCTCAGAAATGGAAAGAACTATACAGTCATTTATCTGGAATAACAAAAGACCAAGAATAGCCAAAGCAACGCTGAGCAAAAAAAAATAAAGCTGAAGGTATTACTCTACCTGACTTTAAACTATACTACAAAGCCACAATAACCAAAACAGCATGGTACTGGTATAAAAACAGAGACACTGATCAATGGAATAGAATAGAATACCCAGAAATCAACCCACGCACTCACTGCCATTTGATCTTCAGCAAAGGCATCAAGTCTATTCACTGGGGTCGGGACTCCCTCTTCAGCAAAGGGTGCTGGGATAACTGGATATCCATATGCAGGAGCAAAATGGTATGGAGGTTCCTGAAACAATTGCAGATAGATCTACCATATGACCCAGCTTTCCCACTGATGGGAATATACCCAAAGGAATGGAAATCATCAAGTCGAAGGTATACCTGTTCCCCAATGTTCATTGCAGCACTCTTTACAATAGCCAAGAGTTGGAACCAACCCACATGTCCATCATCGGATGAGTGAATACGAAAAATGTGGTTTATCTACACAATGGAATACTACTCAGCTATAAAAACGAATGATATACTGCCATTTGCAACAACATGGATGGACCTTGAAAGAATAATACTGAGTGAAACGAGTCAGGCAGAGAAAAAGAAATACCACATGTTCTCACTCATTGGTGGGAGCTAAAAAAAAAAAA
>NW_007726419.1:108018-122112 GCF_000696425.1 Galeopterus variegatus | reverse complement strand
CGGTCTGGACATGGGATCCGAACCCTCGGTGGGAGCGCCACCGCGCTTCCCAAGTGGCGCACTGTAGCAGTGCGCCACCGGGCCGGCCCAACTACAATTTTTTTGAAGGTGTTACAACAAGCAAACGGAAAGGACATTCTAGGGTGGGAGGGGGGAGAGGGAAGAGGGAGGGAGGTTTCGGTGATGGGCCATAATAATCAACCACATTGTATATTGACAAAAGAAAAAAAAAAAAAAGAAATCCTTTTATAAAAATATGACATGTTGGCTTCTCAACTGGATGGCAAATGCCTCTAGGGAAGACATTATTTATTTGTATCCCCAGCAATATCATAAGTGGAACTCCTGTTTTATTAATATTAATTGATTGCATTGATAAGTAATACACAGAATAAATAAGCACTGAAGTGCATTATATAGCATGAATAAAGACTTGGATCTAAAATACATACTGCCAAGATGCAAGGAAGAAATATTTTAAAGCAGAGGTGCTATATTTGTATGTAGGCTATTTTAAAAAGCACTTAATCAATATTGAATTATATAATATTATTATATTTTCACACAGGAAAACAATTTGAGCATCATGAACACAGAATAGCTGAGAATTAGAAATTTCTTTTAAATTCAAGGACTTTCCCTGGTACATTATTTTAGTTTTATTCCTTTTCTTCATAACTCGTTTTTTCATTTATTTGGGGGGAGGGGTCATGTGTGGGGGTTTTTTTGTTCCGATTTTATTTCACATTTTATTCTATTAAAGTCATGTAACATTTTAATGTTTGCTACTACAATGCAAAGCCCGTGCCTCTTAAATAGTCCTAGAGTACACTAAAAAAAAAAAAAAAAAAAAAAAAAAAAATGGAAAGTTCTTTCCAAGAAAGACATCATTCCCAACAACTTCTGTACTCAAAGTATACTTTCTTATCACGTTGTTTTAAACTGTAGTTTCTCATGTGGAAAGCTAGACTGCTCTAACACGGTTTCCTGATGTGTGTGCTCATTAAGTCCATTTGAATCTTTTTAGGAACCTGATTCAGATCATTTCTCAAAATGACAAATACTTTTATGTTCTTTGAATGATTTAAATATCATTTAGCCACAGAAAAAAATATAATTGTTTTTTCCTAGAAATACTTAAAATGCCATCAAATTACCATCTAAAACGTTGATTAAACACACATACACACATATACACACACAGAGGAACTGAAAGTGGTTTAAGAATATTGATGTCAACAAATATGACTTCTATATTTTGTGTCTTTCAAGAAAACCCTTTGGGTATATTGAAATTCAGTATTCCCATTGTGCTGGGAAACATAACATCTTATGTGTGGAAGAAAATACTTCTATCTAAAAAATATATCTCAGGATTATTTCACTTTTCTAGTTTCTTGACAATAAATCTTCTCATGTGAAGTCTTTTCCAGAATGTGGAAGATATTATCAAAGTTATATAAAGATTTGATCAATAGCAGTGGAGAGATCCTGAGGCAGATACCAGCCAGCCCATTTCTCTTTCTTTCAGTTCTGTAAAGAAAGCCAATGTTGGTGCCTGCATCTTAATTCCTTCTATGTAAGTGGAGAAGCCACATAATTTATTAATGTAGGAGAAGCATCAGTTATTTCCAATGTTAAAGAATCCTTATCTCTATGCTCAGATTATTAGCAAAGTGGGTCAACCTGTCTTCTGAATCAACTGTAAATGAAATTGGCTAGATATCAGTCATTTCAGTGAAATTGTCTAGATTGACTCATTATCTGGGGGATAATCAAGATAGAGCACTTTCCTTTTAAGGTCAGATTCTACCATGGATAACTGAGCATGTGATTGGCTTGGTCAGGGCTCCAGCAGAGGGAAACATGGTTAACCTGAAATCTAGCCAACTTTCTGATTTTGCATAAATACTTATGCAAAGTAAAGTTTTCTCCACTGTCCTCACCCACACTGTGCTGCTCTTTCCTAAATGACTTAAGTCTACACTCTATATTTCTTCTTTTTTATTAGCACACTTTAATTTTTTTTTTTTTTTCGTGACCGGTAAGGGGATCGCAACCCTTGGCGTGGTGTCGCCCACACTGCACTCAGCCAGTGAGCGCACCGGCCATTCCTATATAGGATCCGAACCCGCGGCGGGAGCGTTGCTGCGCTCCCAGCACCGCACCCTCCCGAGTGTGCCATGGGGTCGGCCCAGTACACTTTAATTTTTAATGATTTAATGTTACTTTGGTTCATCCCAATTTTACACACCTTTCTATCATCCTTCCATTTTCCTCCCACCCTTTCTTTTTAAATAATGACCATTTCTAGAAGTAAATGACAGGCAATACATTGTTTAAAACCCGAGGAGTAAATGGGGGCACTAAGAAGCCTATATATAAAGCAAGATTTCTCTCACCCATAGTCTCCTTTATTGATGTGTTCGATCAATTCTGGACGAACAAGGCACACATGTTGGGAACATTTCCATTGCTGTCCTGAGCATGTGCTGCAAAGATATAAAAATTACTAAAGTGGCCTGGCCTTTATGGAGTACATTTCAAAATTAGTAACAAGAGTTACACATCATTAAGGCATAAAACATAATTTCTTGAGTAATGTTAGCCATATGGGTATTTGATTCTTGGCAAAAATAAATCCTAAAACATGCATTAGCTACCACCCAATGTGCTCTTGTCCTCTACTACAGATAATTAATAAATGATATGAACACACATTCATTGAAGTTTGAAAGCATAAGACCATTTGGACAGTAGATTTAATGTACATATATTTGGAAACATTCTAAATGTTTAATGTTTAATGGATAAAGGCTAATCCTTTTAAAGCAGCTTGTTTTTATATACCGTTATTGTGTTCAAAAAAAAAAAAACAATTTACCTGCAGTATATCAGAATGTTTATAATTAAGAGGTACAATTAATGCAATCCTATTGCATAAAGAAGGCCCATCATCAAGAACATCAAACAAAAGCAGTAAAAGATATATTCACAATTAAATTTTTAACATTCATTAAAATTAAATATGCTTATAAAAAGTTACAGGTATGTGATGTCTTATGAATGATTCTATTTTATGTATTTAAATAGATGCTTTGTTTCATAAATATTCTTTTTATTTGAAGAAAATATATACCGACAGTAGAATTTAGTTCTGTGCCACTTAAATTCATTACCAGGAGTTGCAGTTTTCTTTAATTACTGATCCTTCTTCATAATGTTGACCATCTCTGAAGCAACCTGTCAACATAACATGTAAACAAATGAAAATTCTAAATTGAGTAATAAAGTACATTATCATAACAGGTAATCTAAAATTATGGTTAGTTTTTATAATATGCAAAAGTATTTGGTAACAATCTGATAGAAATTAACATCTGGTTTGTGTCAAGGTTTATATGCCAAATTCTTTGCTTGTCCTATGAGGTTTTTATCTTTAAACTGCATATTATGTAACAACAGAGAGGATTTGTAAAGCATGAAAACTAGATTACTAAGAAAATAATCACTAACTGTGCTCAAAAAATAATTAATGTGTCTAATAAGGTAATCAAGATAACAGCATTTGAATCTATTTATGGCATTCCTCATTTTAAAAAACTAATCGGGTCTTATATGTGAGTATAATTAATTGCATATTACAAAAGAAAGTTGCTCATAGTTTTGGACCAAAATACAAAGCCATTTCATTGAATTTGCCTTATAAAGATAAATTTTACTTTTTCTTCAAGATTTGGGTCAAGAGAAAAATTCATGAAATCAGTAACATTGAAGCCATTTGACTTCCAAATCTCAATGATTCTCAAGTATTAACTGAAACTGATTGTTAACTGGTTTACCAGATTATATAAACTACTCAAAAGAGAACAATGGTGAATTATAATCGTAAGAAATCAGTAAGATATCATGAAAATAGTAACCTGGTTACAAATTAAATCTCTTTTGAAAATATAATTTGCACAATTTTAAAATTAACACTGAATTAGCAAAACGGATTCTACTTTGGTGAAATGTTATTTTCACAGAAATGTGTAATTGATGTATCACATCAATGGCTCCTAATTAAACAAAATAAATTCTAATCTTTTATTCATAAAACCATAGGGAGAAATATATGTTTAGAAAACATTTCAAGGGACCTGGCTTAACTGCTAGCCACAATGTCATAAAAGCTACTGATGGAATTTGCTGTCATTTGATTTTTCAAAAAATTGTTTCATAGGAAACGTTTCACAACAACCCCTCCTCAGCATGGACTGTGCTTCTCAGTTCAATGTTCTACTAGTGAATCTAATCTTTATGTATTTGCATCTATTCACCTCTTTCCCATGGATTTCTGACACTCTACACTCATGGGATGAGAGAAGGAAACCAGCTCTTACCTGACCATAGGATTTTTATTTTTAATTTTAATTTTAATTTGTTTTTGCTTATCCATAGAGTTTATTATATTGAAACAACTTCTATGAGGGACAACCTGGTAATATCTATCACAATTACAAATATAAATATCCTTTATCACAGCAACCTCATTTTTAAGTCATGTGTCTTATAGCAGCACTTGCCCACATACAAAATGATGTTTGTACAAGGTTGTTTGAAGAATTGAAAACAATCCAGGTGCCCATCAATAGGGAACTGATTAAATAAACTATGATATGCCATACAATTTAATGGAATATCATGCAGCTGTATAAAAGAAAAAATAAATATCTCTGTTTTGATATGGAAAAATCTCTAGATATGCAGGATATATTGTTAGGAGAAAAAAAAGCAAGGCATTGGTTTGCAATATAGATTGAAATATATAGTGCATGCTACCTTTGTGTAAAAAGGAGATTCATAAGAATGTATATTCATATTTGCTTTTATATATCAGAAGTATGTACAAGAATCTAACACAAATGAATTTCTAGAGGAAGCAGCAGGGTCAGGAACAGTTCTGTGAGCAAACCAGACCACAGGCACTTTAATTCAGCAAACTCAGGAGAGGGAAATGATTTAACTTTAAATCAAGTTCAGAGTTTTAATTAATACACAGGTCTAGAGATTTTAATAACTGAATTGACACTATGCTTGTAACTTAAAGAGACCCTAGAACTTTTTCTTACCTAAGAGCAACGAAAACTCATGCAAGAATCCAAGTTTTCATTCAAGGACAAGAGAAGTACTTCCCTGACCATTTTTAAAGGGTGAGTGGAGGACAAAGGCAAACTTGATTTTTAATCATACCTCATAGATCTTGAGTGTTCAACATAACAGTTACATGGATAAAGGGAACAGAAGTCACAAAGTTTCTATACGAAAAAAGATTGTCCTTTCTCTGACTTGTACTCCAGCTAATGATTTTGAAGCCGAGAGAATGCCACCACCAGGCCATCCCCAAATCGGTAGCACTAATCTAATGTTAATAAAAGCTCCATTTCTTGGTCATCTGTCCTTAATATCAAGTCAGAGCTAACTATGAGAAATGACATTCACTTTAATCTCACTTCGGAAACGGTCTCTTGAACAAAAATCATAGTCATCATATGTGACCTTGACCAAGGTGTGACACAGTGAAACATGGTCTTCTACACAATGCGGAGACACAGTCCACTCACTCCTCTGCCACACTCCTCCTCAGCTCCAAAGTATCCCCCATGCAGCATTTAGGGAGATCTTTTAAAACATGCAACATGTCACTTTCTGCTTAAAATCCTCAAGTTGTTTCCCATCAAATTTAGAATAAAATCAAACTTCTTACCATGACCTATAAGGGCTTACCCAAAATGTCTCTGCCTTAATCTCTGTCCTCATCACTCCCAGTGTGCTGGCTAGAATGGAGGCTCCCAGGTGAATGAACGCTTAGCATGATAGTAGTGAGGAAAGAGGAGTGGATAGATATGATTTGGTAATAAAGCACATGAAACTCTCTCACAAATTGAATTTAGAAGAGGGATCAAGGATATCTCATTGGGATTGTGGCTTTAGCAATAGAGGAGTGGTGAAACTATTACTGAAATAAGGAACAGGTTTGCTGCAAGAAATGAAGAGTTCTGCTTTGTATATTTTGTATTTGGATTAAATCTAGGTTAGACATTGTAACGGAGATGTCAAATAGACAGTAGTTTATTGAAGTCCAGAGTTAGGCCAAGTCTGGAACATGAATTTGGGAGACACCAACATACAAAACGTTTGTGGAAAATAGAATTAAAAGTGAATACAAACATTTCATGAACTTTTTGAAGTATGTATATATATATTTTATTTTTTTTAACCTGATACTAAATAAGAGAAATAAGAGTCTGTTGGAGGTAAGAGATGTGGAGAGTTTGTAGGTAAGAGAAAATGGTCAAGAACTGAGCTCAAAACATTCCAGCTGACAGACATTCAGAAGGAGAAACTGGGGGAAAGAGGCCTAAGGAAGCTGGGAATGTAGGAGAGGGGGCCATGGAAAGCAGGAGAAGAAAGTATTTCATACAAATGAAGCAGCCAGCTGTGCACAGTACTGCTGAGAGGTCAAGGGAAAGAAAACGACATCTGAATATCACATTTGGTAATGTGGACGACCTCGACGACCCTGGCAAGATAGATTTCAGTGAAGTAGCAGGAAGTGATGTCCTGTAGGAACAGGTCGATGAGAGACTTGGAAGTAAAGAAGCAAAAATTTTCTTTCCGATATTTTGTCATAAAAGGGAAGAAGGAAATGGGAATATAGCTGGTGAAAGACACTAATCAAGGGAGTGCTTTTTTAAAGCTGAGAGATACAAAAGCACATTTTGTAAATTGTAAATTGATGGTTAACTTAGGAGAGAAGTGGGGAAATGATGCTTAGGACACAGGGAGAGAGAAAGAACTGTAAGGGTGAAGATCTTGAGAAGACAAGAGAAGATGGGATTCAGAGCCTAAGAGGGGGAATCGATTCTGCAAAAGCAGTGACCCAGACGGAGGTAGGTTGAAAAGCCTGAGGATAGTGGAGAGATGAGAGATTTCACATCTGCTAACTTTATTTTCTTAGTAAAATATGTATGAATCACCTCAGAGTGAGTTAGTTAAATTGATTACACACATAGCATCTTGACCAAAAAAAAAAAAAAAAAAAAAAAAAACAGCAAAACAAAACAAAAAACTAGTGACTAGAAATCAAGGGAGTTTTGCAACTTTAACAGGCTTTAAGACAAAATCAGGCAAATCAGATATTTTGAAAGTGAAATAGTTTGTCTTACTGATTTGAGAAAAGATGATAATATGATGTCTGTAATTTATTTTAAAATACTTCAGTACAGTGTGTTATAAAAATCTGTGCTGGTCTAAAATTCACTGCAGGAAAGGCAATTACTTGTCCTAATCAGAAATCCACACCCCAGGAGTGGTCAGTAGCCTTCATTCTGGAAGGCCAGACTTCAAGGCAGTCACTGCAAGTGCTTCCACTATCCATATTTTGATCAACACTAGAGCATTAGTATAATGAATGTCAGAAATGGGCCTTCATTGGTAAAATTAGTGGCTTATTAATCAGAATTATGGATATAAGTAATCACCTCTCACTGGTTAAGTTAGTAGTATTCAGTCTATGTGAATGAGCTAGAATGTTTCAAAGTCTTGCCTCACCCTTTTATCCCACCATTTACTGTATGTGTACGTATCGCTATGGTCAAAAGCCTGCAGTCTTAGACCTGGTGCCCTAGGGATGATCTTTGTCCTGTGTCCTGTGTTCAGTTACTAGCTAGGAGGATTCCCTGATATCTGCTGTAAGAGTAATAGAGTCCTACCTCTGCAATATTGTCACATGTGCCTCCAATAATCTTTTCATGCAACACGGACATGGGAACACCCAAAAGGACAAGAACTTGAGACTTCGTGAAGCTTACAGAGGTTGTATGAATCGGTTTGTGTCTTCTTACCAATATACATTTTTGTAACTGTCAGTATGAGTGGCAGAGTTTGGACTGTGATTTATCTTCCTTATAATATGGCTAAGGAAGTTGTGAAGGAGTAAATAAACCTCATCCAATTCAAATTTGTCAGTGGCTTACAGGCATTCTTTTACCACAGTGAACGTAAGAATTGTGCGTAATCAAATTAGGTTTAGGTCTGTTCACAACAGATGGTATACTAGACTCTTTCCTTAAAATCTACTACACTAAAAAATTGCATTTAGAAAATCTACGCTGGCTGTGTTTCAGACTCTATCACTGGTTTTCTGTATCTGACATTTGAAATCGTCAAATTCCTGGAAGTTACCATCAGATATCAGGAAAAAAAAAAAAAAAAACCACGGAAGCAAGATATTTACCAATATGCTTTATTTCCAGTTTATATAAAAGGGACATTTATTTTTTTAATTCTTAAAACAATGTATATAGTTTCAAGTTGTTGATTTAAAGAGCTCTTAGGACAAGCACAATAAAAAGAGCTAGACAATACCATGTAACTAGATCACTGAAAATAATATGCAATAGATCAGTGAATGAACAGCATAACACCTCGGAGAAAAGTTGCTTTACACATGCAAAAAGTAGTATAAATAACGCAACATTTGTCTTTTTATTTTAGTTTAGTTAATCTTGCACATTTTTAAGTATTGTTTGTACTTTCTTTTTTCAAGGAGCTACTTTCAAAAGCAAGATAAACACAAGAAAAAAATTATCTTCATGAGACCAATTATAGTGTAATGTGAACTTTTTGCTACAAAATGAGATTATTAATTGCTTGTCTCCATAATAAATGGAGTAAAATCTACACCTGGGATATAGTTCTACTTAAAATATGACCCTAAATTAAAGTCTTAGCAGAACTCTAGCTGTCAAGCAAAAACAGATTTTGAAGAAGTAGCAACCAGTTTTCTGAATGGGCTATATATCTCAAATAAGAAAAGGTCAAGTAATTTCAGCCCGTCAAAAGCACTACAGCTTATACGATGATTCTGAGACTCGATATAATATTAAATTGGAATAATAACTTTAATCAAAATGCAGACTTCTTAGATAGCCTCTATGATTTTTAGATGAGTCTCCTTTTTTAATTCCTGGCAGAGACTGCCGTTTGTTCCCAATATCATTCCCTACTTTTTTCTTCCTTACAGCACAACCTGCATGTTGCCACACAGCTAAGAAAAATAAAACAAAACAAACTTTGGTGCTCAGCCTATCTTGATAGTTGGTGAGGCAGTGTGACTATGTTCTGACCAAAGAGATAGGAGCAGAGGTGCTTTTTTGCACTCTAGAATGTCTCTTTATTATGTGGAGACCATAACCTCCTTTTCTAATTTTATTGCCTGGGACTTAGACATGATATTTGGAGCATGAGGGGCCAAGCTGGATCATGCACACAAGGGCCATATTCTAGTAATCGTGAAGCAGAAAGATAGATGGAGGCTGGCCTCTGACATAGTTAATCCAGGCAAAATAAAAATGTGTGTGTTAATTAGGGTTGTCACCAATCTAATATGACCTTATCTGATAGCATGGTATATATTAAATAAGTATCAACCATTTTAATATGCTCAACTTTCCAGTTGAGATTGTAGGGTTACATTATTGTCCACAGGGAGCGCACATGTGGCATTTGATAAATACTCACTTGCAGTGGTTTCTCATTGTTTCACATACCCAAGTCTTCTCACCCATGCAGATCACATGCTTTTCAAGGCATAGGACTTTACTCTTTTCTTAAGTATGTAATAATTGCCCATCAAAACTATGGGTAAACATTAATACTTTGAAAATTTACAAATATCCCTTTTAAAATCTACTTCATGTATGAAAAATTGTGCTTCTGAAAATATTTTATTCTTTAAAATTATGTAAGAATAAAGTTATTATTTAATTTAATAAATACAAAATTTAAAAAAATAAAAATCCTCTAGATATCAACTCACTTCAAATTCAACCAATATTTACTAAGAGCATCCCTCTTCATGGCACTGTACTTAGTACACACTGAATAAACCACCATACTCACTCTGAAGAAGCTTTCAATGCAATTGATATAGAATAACTATCCTATTAAACAAGGTGGAATAAAATAATGAATGAGTTAATACCTGAAAGGTGCTTGGAACAGTTGTTGGCACAATAGAAATAGTAATCAACAAATCTTAGCTAGTAGGAGGAGGAATAGTAGGTTCAGTAAGCCAATTAAAAGCATGCTACTCACAGAATGCTACAGAGAAGTCTGTCAATTAAGTACCTACCATGGGCAGGGTGCTATAAGAGATGAATTTCCCTTGACTGTAGGGCCCAATTTTATCATTATTAGGAGCTACACTTACAACAAGAATATGATCCCTAACTAATCCTGTGAATAGGGCTTTTTACAATGGCCTATGTAGTAGTATCATCATGTTATATATATTATCATCATGTTATTTAACTTCACCACTTCTCTCAATGATAATACCAATGTGATAAAATAGAGAAGTTCAACCAAAAATATATCTTTGAAAATGTAAGCAAATCACCTTCTTTCAAACCCAAGATACATACAATAGGACCAAGGGCTTCCATGTATAGTTGTACAAGTTATGTATTAAACAACAGTAAGGAGCTCCACTTTTTGGGAAAAAAAAAAAAAACAGACCTATTTCCTGTTCGTTTTATTTTTTTCTATGTTGATCATCGTGTTGTCTACAAACAATGGGAGTTTTATCAATTTTCTTCAAATTGTTTCACTTAATTTTTTTTTTCTGACAGCACTAACAAGGACCTTCTTGTTAAATAGTAGCAAAGATAGTACACATCCATGTTTTATTACTAGTCTTACAGGGAATACATCTACGATTTCTCCATGTAAAATGTTTACTTTGGGGATTTGGTATGGAAATCTTTACTGTGATAAAGAAATATATTTTCTGGGGCTGGCTGGTTAGCTCAGTTAGTTAAAGTGTGGTGCTGATAACACCAAAGTCCACGGTTCGATCCCTGTATAGGCCAGCTAAAAAAAATCAAAAATAAAAACTTCTTTTCTAATAAGAGAGTTTAGAAAGGTTGCCAGATAGCGTGTGAACTTTCATGAATAACTAGCATTTATCCACAATGGCAATAACCAGCTATAAATTATTTTTAAATATGAAATTCAAAATAAAATTTAAAGTATCCAGGAATTAACAAAAAATACATAAGGCCACAGTGGAGAAAAATTTAGTTCTATTTAAGGACATTTTTAAAAACCAGAAAAAGCAGAGAGACATACTATTGAATGAAATGTCTTAACATTACAGAGTTCAATTATCTCTAAATAAATCTATAAATTCTATACAATCCTATTAAAACTTTCAGCTGGAGATTTTGAGAAACTAGATAAACTTATTTTAAAACTGTTTATGGGAAGCTAAATGTCTCCCTATCCTAAATCATCCTAGAAAAAAGAGGGCAAATAATTGGAGTTGCTGTGCCAGATATTAAGACATATTACTAGGCTGTGGATAGGAAAACCTAAGTCACAGGAAGAAGAAAGCCAACTATTTAATGAGCATATGAGGAGAAGTTCAAGCCCACTTGTAACCAGAGAAATGCAAATTAAAATGACAATGATAATCATGTTTTGCTGATTATATAAGTAAAGGTTGCAAAGCTGGATATTGCCAAGAGCTAGAGATGTGGGGTAGATGGGTTCTTGTATAGTGCCAGGGGAAGTATAAACTGATGCAGACTCTGCTGGGAGCCATCTGGCATGACTTTGATTAAATGTATGCACACCCGGACCCAGCAATTCCAGTCTTGTCTGCATCACACGGGTGCATAAGAACATATGCCTGAGGCTGTCTATCATGGACTTTTTATGATAGCAGAGAGTTGTAGGCAACCTAGGTGTCCATCCATCATGGATGAAACAGGTAAGTAAATGAGAAATAGCAACATCACAGAGAACTAGGTATCAGTCAGAAGCCATAGACTAGGTATACACTTGGAGACATGGATAGATTCTTATAATACAATGCTGTCTGAAAAAAGCAAGAAACAGAATGAGGTCTCTAGCATAACATGATTTATGTAAATTAACAATTCAAATGCACAAAACAAGACTACATGCTTTAAAAGGGTTCATAAAAGTAAAAGGAGAGCAGGCTGGCTACAGAGGAAGATGGGAATGGGGTATAGATATCTAAGGAAGAAAGGAAAGAAGGCAGGGAGGGAAGAAAGGAAGGAGCGAAGAGGAAAGGCAGGAAGGAAGGCAGGGAAATTGATCTACAAATTAGATAGAAGACTTCATGACCAATGATGATAGTGAGTCCTTAATAGAGCTTAATTAACTCAATCCTCTCTGCCCAGAGATGTTAAGAAAAAAAATCCAATATATTTAATTGTTTAAAAAGATATTGTCTATCTGGGTCATACAGACCATATCTTTAGACTTGAAGCATGCTAGTGTGAGACTTCTAACATATAAGTCTCTTGTAATGACACTCAAGACTGCCCCTGATCTAATCCTTCCTTACCTCTTTTCCCACCTACCTAATTACTGATTCTGCTCCATGCTGCTTTGTTATGAACTCGTCCTATGCGTACTACACTCTCAGCTGGGAATACTGAAACTTATCCGTCCTCAATTTGTCCCCTGTATAACACCCACTCATCTTTTATGACTCAGCTCTAAAGTCCTGGGTTCCATCATATTGATAACATTTCTCTCATAGCTATTACTTCATTTTACTGAAATCTCCTAAGTGTCTTTATCCTTTGTAAGGTCCTCAAGGGCAAGATCTTGTCTTATGAAGTTTTCTCCTTTTACCCCTTCTAAGTCTACAGTGCTACAACACTAATCCAAGCTGTTCTTTTCTCTCATCCTTCAGTATTGCTCAACATATGGTCCACAGACCAGTGCAGGTCTGAGAAATGTTTACTAGTGGTCTGTGAAGACTTAAGTATGAAAACTGAGAATAAGTGGACAGAAACTTTCATAACAATTTGACGTCCCCATTTGAGCACATGACTTTTATTTTATAGAAGTATTGGTCCATGAGAACATGAAAATGTAAAATGGTGACTTGAGAAGCACATTCTAAGCTACTGCAGTCACCTACTATCTCATTACCCTTCTTTTGCTTATTCCTGCCACCAAAACTATCTTTCAGTATGACCTTCAAAAAATGCATAGTACCAACTATACAATTTGTGGAGCCAAGTGGTAAACTAAATGTGGGGCCCCCTGTTCAAAACTCACTAGGAATTTCAAGATGGCAACATCAGAGCATGAAACCAAGCATGGGACTCTTCTGAGCATGGGGTTCTCTGTGATTGACTCCTCTGGTTGCACATCCAAAAAGCTGACAGTATTCCTATTTAATTGTCTTTCAATGAGTTCTCATAACCAAATAAAATCCCTAACATGTCCAATAAGGCCTGGCATGACATGACTTCCACCCATCTCTCAAACCTCACCTCATGTCCCCCCCAAACCTCTCCTAGTAGTTACTTTTCTGAAACAGTGACCTCTTCCAGTGGCTGGACCATGCCAGGCTTCTTGCTCTCATATCTGCAACATTCTTCTGTTGACTCTTCTTCAGTTTAGCTCATTTCTCCTCACTACTCAAGTCTCAACTAAAATGGCTTAAACGTCTTCCCTCACTGACCCCTATGCAGTTTAATGTTATATATCACGTTACAAGTTAATGTTATATTCTGGGTTTTTTTTGTGTGTGTGTGTCTTTTTTCGTGTCCGGCAACGGATCGCAACCCTCAGTGTCGCGCCCGGGCCGGACCGGGACCGGCAATGGGATTGCAACCCGCGGTGTTGCACCCGCACCTCACTCAGCCAGTGAGCAGGAACTGGTCTGTATGTGGGACCCGAACCGTCTGCGGGAGCGCGACTGCACTCCCAAGCGGCGCACTGTAGCAGTGCGCCACCAGGCCAGCCCTATATTCTGTTATATATATGTTATACCTTCTCACAGCATCTTAAATGGTTGTTTCAGAGAATTTATCACAATTTGCAGTTGTACAGTGAATTTGTGAAATATCTTTCATTCCTCCCCTCCCCCAACTTGACTGTGACTTCCATGAGAAGACCTTGCCTTTTGTTTCTTTCCCATTGATGCCCCAGAACCAACCACAATGCCTGA
Source organism: Galeopterus variegatus (assembly GCF_000696425.1). NCBI lineage: Eukaryota > Metazoa > Chordata > Mammalia > Dermoptera > Cynocephalidae > Galeopterus > Galeopterus variegatus. The sequence continues at coordinate 108,065 of NW_007726419.1, read as the reverse complement.
CACAGCAGGGATACTCAATGAATAATCATTGATAAATGACTAGATCT
>NW_007726419.1:77444-107435 GCF_000696425.1 Galeopterus variegatus | reverse complement strand
GTTTTACCCCTCCGAATGATAAAACATGGCAGGACAAATTAGCAGATAATATTCTCTATGGAATGATCCTGCCTTGACTGTCAAATCCTGACTATATGGCTACATAAACATGTAGAATGTCTAAAGATTCTTCCCACACCTAAGACCTGAGATGTGCATTTCCTCTGTTCCCACATCTGGCAAGTTAGTATTCAGGCTCTCATGGGGTTGCCTGCTAGGAGCTGTCATCTCAATAACAGTTGCTCTAAATCATGCCCAGTCACACACGGGCTTGATTTCCCATCTGTACCCCATTTACCTACCAGAAGCATTTTGATTTCAAGGCTTAGTGGAGACTAATTCAGCTAGAAATTCCCTGAGGGTGACTTTAGTCTCTCCATCTGAGTCCCTAATAAGCATCAACATGGGAACCTGCAATATCTGGAAGGCAGTTTACAGTCAAGAAAAGTCAGTACTCAGTGCTACACAGCCGTGGTGGGAGAGAGCTGCAAAGGAAACTCAAAGGTCAAGATGTCTTGAGTGTTTCTGTAGAGCTGTGCATTTACAGTGGGTTTTGCTGTACTGTGTTTACTCGTTAACTACAATAACTCACTTTGGATTGGGCATAAGAAACCAGCAGACGATGATTCAGCAAGAGTGGCTGGCTGGGTAGGCTAGTGGAAAGCACCTGTCTTGGCAATCAGAAAACCTGGACTCTGGCCCCCAAGCTACTGTTTAATTGACTCTGTGACCTTAGGTTCACCATTTACTTCCCTCAGTTATTTTCCTATAAAACGAGGGTCTTCCTCCCCAAGCCTATTTTATAATTTCAACCCTTCAAACTTGTTCCCTGACCTTGCTCCATATTTTAGTCAGCTCACACTTTTATTCTTATTGTGTCGCTTTCTTCTAGCACCTTCCTCTTGTGTATGACAAATGTAAGTCTATCTTTCTTTTTAATTCTACATAGTCTTGGTGTCACTATCCATAACCCCCATCTCTTCAATCTAACAACTTCTGCCTCCATTTTCTTACCGTCTATGTAGTCACTAAACTTGTCTACATTTCTACCTACTTTTGCAGATGACCTCCTCACATTCCATTCTCATGGGCCTGTTTTCATCATTATCATACATGAATCCTCTCCAGTATTCTCAGAGGGTGGATCTTAAGTGTGCGAGAAAGAAAGAAACGAACAAAAAAACAAACAAAGAAACAAGAGAAAGTAAAATGAAAGGAAAAATTATAACTATGTGAGGTCATGGACTATACATAAAGTATAAAACTTGATGTACATATACTTTGTGAAATAATCACTATAATCAAGATAATAAATATATACAATTTTTATTTGTCAATTTTAACTCAATAAATCTGGGAAAAAATAGGAGCATAAGGGTTGGACACTGACTAGCAGCATGTCTTTAGGAAAGTGACTTATTCCCTCTACGCTTCAATCTCCTCATCTGCAAAATTTGGATAATAGTGTTTATTATCACATCAGGTGGATGGGGAATTAAAATGAGATAATAACACAAAGTAGTCAGCACATCACACGTGCTAAATAAATATCAGTTATCACTAACAAGTATGCCTTCCCCCTAGAAACTCTTCTGCTTCAATTTCCTCATCTGCAAAATTTGGATAATAGTGTTTATTATCACATCAGGTGGATGGGGAATTAAAATGAGATAATAACACAAAGTAGTCAGCACACCACACGTGCTAAATAAATATCAGTTATCACTAACAAGTATGCCTTCCCCCTAGAAACTCTTCCCTCCTTTCCCTTCTATGCTTTCATTCTCTCCTAATTCTCTTCTCATTCTTCATAAGGCTTCAATTTATCTGTTTATTCTTGGACTCGCCTCCTTCTCTTCTCAATCATCACTTGAAATGTGCTTTCACCAACATTCCTCACCCTTTCCTCCTCCAGTTCTTACACTTCATCTTCCCCCAAACTTCCAGACTGAATCAACTTAAAAGCCGAGGGCTACAAGACCCTATACAATATGGACCCCCAACCTTGTTACCTCTCTGACCTTCATTTATACCACTTTACCTCTTGCTCATGCTAATCCAGTCATCACACGAGGTTTCTTACCAGGCCTCAAGCATGCCAGGCACATTCCTGTCTTAGGACCTTTGCACTGGCTAGTCCCTCTGCCTGAAACATGCTTTCCCAGATATCCACGTGGCTCTATCGCTCACCTCTTTCAAATCTTTTTTCAAAAGGCACCTTCTCAGAGAGGCATTACCCACACTCCTTGTCTATAATGACAACTCCTCTCCCACCCCAGCATTCCCTATCCTCATTTTATCATTAATTTATTATAATTTTTTTCATGGGCCTTATTTATTTTCTTTACTTCCTCTCCAGAATGTAAGCACTACAAGAGTGTAGAATTTTGTCTATTATGTTCAGTGTTTTATCTCCAGCACCTAGAACAGTGCCTGGCACACAGTAGGTGCTTAATAAATATTTATTCAATAAATGAATGAAGCCTGCAGTTTGCATTTTCTTCCCCTGTACTTAGTCTACTGAGATTGTTTAGAGATGATCTACCAGACCAGAATTGGTGCCACCACAAATTTGGGGGGTTTTGCCTTAGTTGACCTCTTAAACATTGCTTATATTTCTTTAATTTGTCTTTCCCTTCCCTTCATGACTACTACAAATCTACTTGCTTCCCTAACTCACGTTCTAGAGACGACTTTCTCTCAGAAGTTACCAAGAAAACAAAGATAGCAAATGTTAATTCCACACATTCCTGTTATCAAACCTGTAAACCTATGTACATTTGCAGCCATTTTCCCATCTTCCTTCCAGACTGAAAAGATAAGTTGTGGAGGTAATTCTTCCATCTATGATTTTAGTCATTTGTCTTAGTCCGTTTCTTAACTCTAGTTCCCATACATCTTTAAACTCTCTCTCATTCAATGTTTTAGTCCATCCTACTGGATGTTAGCAGACATTGTTGTCACCCCTCCCATATTTCCACCATCATTACCATTTTAGGATAATCTAGTTGAAGTATGAAGTATTTATTGGCCAGAACCCACTTTTTTTCCCTTCCCATCCTCCCTTCAGCATATCAAACCAGAATTGTTGAGGTATTAACACCCTCCTCCAACCTACAAGCAGTCTTTAATTTTTATTTTTAACTGACAAGTAAAATATTCCCTGGCCCACATGTCTGAATTTTTTTTTAACTGACTGGGGAGGTGCCACTGGCATCTAGTGGGTAGAAGCTAGAGATGCTGCTAAACATCCTGGAATGCACAGGGCCCACAGACTTGTCCATTCTCCTTGGATGAACCACATTTTAAAGGAGAATAAAAGCACTGCAGCCTCTCTTCTTGTGATTATTTTTACTAACTCAATTGCACAAAGGACAGGGAATCAGCAGCCTCCTGGATTTATCTTCGGAAGAAAGAAGTTAATCAAATAACCTTCCTAATACAAGATCTTAGCTAGATGTTGTGAAAATGCACTGGAGAGTCAAAATTATAGTCACATTCATAATTGGCAGTTTTAGTAATATTTAAATATGCAAAAGGTAAACTCAAAAGGGATAAAACATGTTCTACCAGAACCATTTTCCTTGATCTGTGTTTTTGCTGGGACACGATATAACCCCTTTTTCAATGTAAAGCAAAGTGTTAGATGGGAGAGAGAGGTGGGCTTGCTGAAAATGATTTATCTGGTTGGCTTAAATTCTATCACTAGAGAATTATTACTTTGAATTATACAGTCTGTAAAAAATTTATTTGATAGTAAGTCCTCTTTGGTGAGATAACTTAAATATTCACTCACCTTTGGGGGTTGGAACATGGATAATCTTTCCAGATCCTTTTCCATCCCAGTGATTCCTGAGGTGGAGGGAGTATGGGAAGCAGGGATAGTGACCCGGGAAGGATCATGGGGTTTTTCACTGATTTGTTGTACATTGTAAAAACACTCAAGTGAAACTCCACTATGCAGTGGAAGTTTACCAGTTAATGTAGACTTGGTCTCTAATTATACAGTGCTGAAAAAACTGGAAAAAAATGAAGAACTTAACAGATACATGAAATGGAAAAGAGGATCTTGCAATAGCTCCCCAACAGACCATAGTTTAGGATGCTGGGCTCATCTCCAGGCTTTTAGCAATTTTGCTTAAAAAGAACCTCTCCCCCCACAAAAGAAGAAAAAAAAAGAAATAAAGGATAATGCATGAAGGCAAAGAGGGTAGCAAAGACTACAACAGAGAAAACAGGAAAAAAGTTATTAGGGGAAAAATTGTGCATATGAGTAAGAATTAAGTTTACTTTTCACATCGAAATTTTAGTTTTCATATATGTAATCAGGAACAATGGGAAAAGCAAAAGTGTTACTTCTAGAGTTAATAAAAAATTTTAAATCGTGGTTTATTTCACAAGAGGCCCTTGAAAATAAGAAACAGGTTTGCTATTTCATTCTCTTAGCATGCTTCTAGCAGCATAATACTTTGAGGAAAGTCAGTTTTATTCACTCATTCCTTCATCAAAAAATCCTATGTTGAACTCTAAATTTATTCTAGGAATTTAGCCGTATTAAAGGGATACACAAATGAATGAAACCTCATCCTAATACTAAAATACCACCCCAGTATAGCCAGGGAAGACAACTTGTAAAGAAATCATTGCAATGAGCTTGATAAATGTTATTATAGAGATATTTAGAGGGCTTAAAGAGAGCACAAATGAGGGAGTGGTCAATCTTTCCTGGTGGAATTGGGAAAGACAGCACTAAGGAAGTGACATTTCATTTGGGTCTTAAAGGGAGGGAGGTTTGGGTAATGGGCCACAATAATCAACCACATTGTATATTGACAAAATAAAATAATTTTTTTTAAAAAAAGAGTTAGTAGGATATTACCTATGCAAAGCAGACAGAATTTCTAGACTGAAAAACAGAATATGATACATAGTATATTTAAAAAGCTGTTAGGGGCTAGATCATTTTGGACCTTGAATGTTAAGGACATACTAAGTATAGACTTTAAAAATGAAGAGGAGTATGAGTCCATTGTTTTTGATTTCCCAATAGTTCTTCTGTTTTTCTTTAAGTAACAGCACATAGTTTCCTTTGGTGATCTACTCTTCTCCCATTCTGCAAAGTTTTGGTGAGACCATCAGTCATAGGTCTTCACCGTCTCCTCTTCCCAGAGATGTCCACATACGATAGAAGCTGGACTGGTCATTCTTTCCTGATAATTTGAATCTTGAATGGAATGACTGGTATGTAAAGCAGACAAAGCTGAGTCATTCAGATGCCAGCACTCCTCAAATTGATGATGAGTTACAGACCAAGATCCCTTTTTCTTAATTTCTGTGAATATCAATATCCTTCTAACAAATTCCTTTTTTTTTTTTTTTCTGGTCTTAAATTAACCTGAGTCTGTATGTGTTGTTTGTAGCCAAAGAATCCTTGAGACAGGAAGTTATCCTAAATTCATAACATGACAAGGGTATGGTCAGAATGGCATTTTTTGATAGATCATTATGTTTGCAGAATAGAGGATGGTTTGGACTGGATGAGGGTGAGATTGGAGGAGATAAGTAATGAGAGTATTGCAGTAGTCTAGGCAAAAGATGATGAGAACTTACCCTTGAGAAGCAGTTCTTGAATAGAGAATTAAATGAGAGATATTAAGGAAGTTATACTTACTAAATGTGAAATTAGATGTGGAAGTAAAGGGATTGGAATGGCCTAAGGTGAGTTTCTTACATCAGTGACTAAATAGTATAATAGCTTACGATAAGCAGTTTGGGGCAAAGATGAGCTCAGTTTGGAATCTATTAAGTTTGATTTTCTGGTGGGTTATCCAGATGTCTAATGAGAAACTGGCTTCAATCTTTACTAGAGTATAGATCTGAAAGCCAGCAACATAGAATTGATGTTAAAAGTCACGGAAGTGAATGTTATTACTCATCATCAGCCAGGACTGAAGCGTGACTCCTTTAGTAAAATATTTGAACAGTTTAAATGGGTTTGTAAAAGTCTTCTGCAAAGCATCTTATTTTAGAATCTCGTGGGCCGTACTGGAAGTTTTTTTTTTTTTTTCTTTCATAAACTATATGAAATTTAAAATGTTCCTTATACATTTGTTTTATGATGTGGGCCGTACTGGAAGTTGTTTTTTTTTTCTTTCATAAACTATATGAAATTTAAAATGTTCCTTATACATTTGTTTTATGAGAAGCATAATAGCATAACAGCATGATTCTTAGCATTAGATTGAAATCAAAATCAGATTAAAATTCCTTACTAGCCATGTGACATTGGTTGTTAGTTATCTTCTTATAGGCTTGGTTAACTAAAATATCAAAATAAGAAGTATAATACCAAACTTATAGAGTTGTCTTAAGGATTAGATGAGATAATGTATAAGAAAGTACTGGAACTATGCAGAAGCCCTTTTACTTGCAAAGGATTAGTGTGCAAAAGGCCGATCTCAATTTGATGTGTTTCAAAGTCCAAAGAGACTTGGAAATTTTCAGCATGTTGTCCCTAGATGCATTTCCCCTGAAATGACTTCACTAAACATAATCTCTTTGCTTATACAAGTTCAATCAGGAATCTTTTTCAAAATATGGCTGTTCCATTTATATATATGAAAATGTGTGCATAAGATCAGCCGCTTTCTCAATGATCTCTACATAGGTGAACAGGAACTTCTTAGCATATGGAATCGGCATTTCCTGCATCATCACTAGTTTTAATGTGCAAATTCAAAGGGGCTTTGAGCCTATGGCATCATCCCCAATTGGGGGAATCATCCCCAATTTAAGTCACCAGCACACGCTCAATGCTTAAAATCTCTTTCATTTACAAACCCATAGTCTCACTTCAGAAATCCTAATCCAGTGGTTCTCACACTGACTACAGATTAGAATCACTTGGGAAGTAAAAGTTATAAAAAATAAAAATTAAACTAGACTCCATACATCATCCCCCCTAATTATGATCTTATTGGCATGGAATGAGATGGAGACAGATGAAAAACAGGAACTCCAGCTACTCACTCCAAAACTTTCATTTTTACAATCACTTTTTCTCATCTTTTGCCCATTAATTTCAATGATACAGACACAAGGCCTTTGTGTGTTTCACGATTTCTTATGTTATTTGGATTTTTTTTTTCAAAAATGAGTCATCCCAGACACTTGTGCAATAGTTATCCATTGCCTCACCACTTTTAATACATAACATTTATCTCTACCTCCATCCCACCCTGCCTTTTCTTTTTGGCACTTATTTTGTATTTATCAGGCATGATGGGGTTAATCATGATCATAAATTACAACAAAAACTAACACATAGATAGCAGACTTTCTATGAGTCAAGAAACACAATGACTATAATGACCTGACATTACTACTAACCCCATCTATTGGTGGTGGTTGCTTTTAATTGCAGTACAATTTTGTTCACACAATGAGACTCCATAAATTGAAAATTTGTGAGTTGAAAAGCTTCTATACCACATACAAAATAGGAATGCAATAGGATTAGTTTGCTTTCTAAATTATTTCCTTACCCTGCCCCTTTTCTCCGTATCATTTACCTTTGGATGATAAACATATTAGGCAGATCTTGTCTAATCTTAAATTCCACTCTCTAATAAGCTATTAATATTCAGCAATCATATTTCTTCCCTTTGTAGAATAGAAGAGAGTTCGTATTCATAAGTGGGGATCCTCAGGGTATTCACATCCCATTTACTAATGGAGACAGTGATAAAAAGCCCATTCAAAAATGATGATATTCAATCAGAACAGAATGAGAAAAATCAGATGAAACACTGGGTGAGATGGATGTGCTTGGGTTAAGGGAAAGATGACAGTTCCGGACAATGACAGGGTTCCTTGTTTCTCACAGGAAATAAGCACCTCTCGGCATGTTATTATAGAGGTAGCATGTTGTGTGTCCTTCCCTCCCCACCATGAGGCAGGAACCACAGCTGACTGGAAAGGCTGAGTCATGCTGAGCAGCTGCTCTAGTGAACCCCAGAAGAGAGAGCAGGCAGTGTTTCCATCATCACAAACAAACAACAGGGAGAATAAAGACTAAAAACGCTTCCTAAAATGTTTGAAAGCCCAAAAGACAAAAAAAGGAACATAGTCGTTGCACAATATAGAGAGATATAAATAATACACCTGGAATGATCTCATTTAAAACAGTGTGGTCAAAAAGAGAAACTCTGGGATTTGGAATCAAAGAGAACCAAATTTGGGTTCTGGGCTTGCTTGGCCTTATCTTTTTGGGCATTCCTTTCAGAGGTCACTTAATCCTTCTGCAACGCAGTTTACAGGTGAAATGATAACAAATACACCAATTCAATATATTTTCTCACTTAGGTTACTTGTGTGAAGGACATCAACAGTTCAGACCAATTCAGTTCGAATGAATGAGCCAAGCCCTTACTGCTTCCTTGTTTCTGCCCCTCTTGCAACATGGAGCAAACCTCATGCTTGTACATGTTGCTGCTGAATTCCGAGTCTCAGTTTAGGAAGCTGACAACTAATCATTAAGCAGAAACACACACGGACATCTGAACAAGAACAGGCAACATTTCAAGCACAGGGCACTCTGAATTCATATCATATCCTGTCATGCTTTTATCTTCAAAAGGCCATAGAATCTTTGGCATTAAGGAAATTGCTGTAATCATACAAAATTTACATTACCAAACAGCTCTCATAGCTTCCGTGTCTAAAATAATGACATTCAGATTGCTGTATAGCTCTCAACAGTAATGTGTTGGTTTACTATATATTTGTGTAACCAAAGAGCCCCTTTAGATCATTTATCAACACAACTCCTAGTTTGAGTTTGAGACATCACTTCAAGGAAATAGAAACTGGTTGCAAATTTGTAATGATAATTGTTTGGCTTGTTTGTTCTTCTCTGAGGTTGAAGTTGGCTTCCCTACTTTTCAAGCAGGGTACCCTGAAGTGTCACAATATCAGGAGGTAGGCGAAAAATTAAAATAACTTTATAATATATGGAGATCTTGAGATTGACTTGTATAGTAAATACAATTTAAAAGTAAAGAGTAAGGCTGGCTGGTTAGCTCACCTGGTTAGAGCGTGGTGCTTATAACACCAAGGTCAAGGGTTCAGATCCCCTTATCAACCAGCTCCTAAAAACCAAATAAAAGTAAAGAGTAAAGCATCCAGGAATTCCATTGCTTTATTTTTAAAAAAGAAAGAAAAAGAAAAAAAAGGACCAGGAAAAGAATATTCTCAGGTCATTCTAAGGCAGAGTGCTTAGGAATCATACCTCACATGGCTCTGCATATTGGATCTGCTCTACATTTCCAAATTTGTTTCCCAAATTCCTCATATATTTAATTGCATACTAATCATGTCCACTTTAATATACTTTAGTTATCTTAAACTCAACATTTCTAAAACTAAATTCACATTTTTCTCTTTCCACTCTCTTCACTTTTTGTCCCCAACCACATACACACACTCACTCACACACACACACACACAACATGCACACAAACTTCTGTGTTCTAGTATTTCTCAGGATAGGCTAGCTTTATTTGGCAGTAACAAACAACTCCAAAATCTCAAAAGCATAACATAGAAAGTTTATTTTTAGCTCATACAAGGCCCTCTCCTGACTGGGCAGCAATCCAAAGCCACTGTGCTCCATGAGGTGACTCAGAGTTCCCAGCTGCTTTGATTCTGTGGCTCTGCCATCTCAACATATGGCCTCCTGCTTCTTGCCAAAGAGGAAGAGAAAGACTGGAGAATGACACTGGATTCCTATTGCTTCATCCCGAAAGTAACATACATCACTTAATTCCACTCACACTTCATGAGCCAATGACAGTTACAGGGTCCCTCCTAATTACAAAGGTACTGATAAGTATAGTTTTATGTGTGACAGAAAAAAAGAATAGGAAACAAAAACCACATAGCATTGTCTTTGGTCAAATTTCCTATTTCAATTTCTCAGGTCAGAAATTGTGGCTTCATCCATCTTTCTCCATTGACGCACATATCACTAATTGTTGTGTGGATATCACTGTAATATTTGTCTATATTTCTTTAATCAGTTCACTTTTCTTCATTCCTACCAACATTAAAAAATTCAAATTCTCATTATTTCTCTCTTTGATAACTGCAACAAATTCCTAACAGGTGTCCCTGCCTCCAGTATTCTTGCCCTCAAGTTAATTCTCTACCTGGCAGGCATAGTGATCCTTCAAAAACACAAACATGATCATATAGATTTTACTTCCTGTTTACAATTCTTCAGTAACTGCCTATTGCTTTTAAAAATGCCCAGACTTGCCCTGTGATTTGTAAAGCTCTGTATTACCTGGTATGTGGTTACTTCTCCAACTTCATCTATTGCAAATTTGCACCTTACAGTGGATGTTGTGATGTGCCACCCAGATCCCACTTCAAGTCTGAGTCACCCATTTTTCCAGCCATTGGGATGTTGCCAGTGATGGCTCGTAGCTGAATTCCTCTTCTGACAATTGCCTTCAACCAAAAGAAGCCACTTCACCCAACATTACTCCTTCACCATGAACCTTCATCCAAGGTCAATGGAGGATAAAAGGGCCCTTTCCCTGCCTAATCTGGAACAAATTTGAAGCACCATCCCAGCTCCAGAACTCACTAGGGGGCTGTCTGAGACCTCTGGTGTGGCTGCATCACAAGCCACATTCTCCCACTGCCCAGTCCTGTCTCCTTCATTTTCTGCTGGATGTTTTCATGGCAAGCCCTTCTGGGTAACCTCCTATACTGAAATCTTTGCCCTAGAGTCTGTTTCCTAGGAAACCTAAGACATGCCTAAATCTCTTTGCTGCAGCCACGTGAAATACTCACAGCATCCAGAACATGTTCTTTCTTCCTTCTAAACATTTGCGTATGTGGTGTGTGAGCCTTGGAAGTTCAATCCCACATCTTTAATTTCACTTGAGTAATTCCTACTTATCCTTTAGGACTTAGCTTAAACATCACATCAGCAAAGAAGCCCTCTCATCAACACCATATTGTGCACTGCATATGTCCTCCCTCTCTACCCTATCCCCACCCAGATTCTGAGGAATTCATGCTTCTTGTCAAACTGCATCATAATCCCTTATGTGGTGGAGTCATGAGAACCCTCAGATATACAATGAAAATGTAGTTAGGGTGACATTATGGACCCACCATTAAAATCTGTTATCCCAGTTATTAGGCTCAGGCTTAAAGCCCAGAATGCATAGCCTCTTTATTCTGAACATAAGCCTCTGCTTGCTCTCTGGGCTCATTAACATCTCTGATTGACCTGAGAATCTCTGGGTCACCTGATTCTGACCATGGGCCTTGGGAGGCAGAGGCAACCTGGCTTCCTCCTGTTGCTCCTCCGCTCAACCATGCAGAAACCATTTGGATGTGGCATCAAGCTGAAGGTTAGGATTCTTCCAGGGGTTTTCGTCTTCTCCCATGCTACGTCCTTTTATCCTCTTCTCTCACCAACCTCAAGGCTATGTCTGGCTTTCTATTTTTCCCCCAATATCTTGAGATCTCTCTACCTCTGGCATGGAGAGTCTACCTTGTCAATCCAGTCCTTCACTTATCTCCTGATATGCTAAAGGAAGATAAAGTAATTTATAAAATTATTTTTTTTCTCATGACCTCTTACACAGCTACTGACTTCATAAAAAGGTTGAGAAAGTCAGCTTTAAATTTTAAGACTAATCAGTGTCCTCTTTTCTAAGCAATACCTTCCTTCTCCTTCCTAGGGTAGGAAGCTTGTGGCTTAGCCATGGAGAGGGCTGCAAGGAAACATGGTAAGAAGGAATATGAAAATGTGTGGGTTTAATATTTGCAAAGAATTGTCCCCCATTCCCTATTGCAGCTATTCATTGTCTGCTGCTCTAGAGTGTAAGTTTTCTGTCAGTAGTGTTTCTATTTGTCTTTGCAAATTCAGTGACTAAGAGTGCATAGCACATGCCAGGTGCTCAGATATTATTTGTTGAAAAACACGCAGAATATCTCCACCTCCTACTCTGGGTCTTTTATGATGCTTCTCCCGTCCTTAAGTGATCCATCTGTTTCATCTCTTTAAACACTTGCCTCTGCGTGCCTTTAATTTCAGCAAAAACTCACCCTCTGAAACTTCCATCTCTTCCGTTTACACCAGTAATTCACACATTCGAGTATTTGTTGTAAGGAAAATAGGCGAGATCCTTGTACATACGGTAAATATTTTTAGCATCAACTTGCACTTGTGGTATAATTCTATTTACTTGATTTTGATGTTTTAATTATTTCTTAACCTTTTTCAACTATTGCCACAGATCTTCCACTAGACACTAAACTTACAAAGATAGGAAATTAAACATTTTTTCTATCACCTGTCTTCACCTGATATAAAAATTTCTGCATGCAATTAAAAAATATTAATATAAGTAAATGAATCAGATTTTAGAGTTATAAATAACTTGAGAATATTGACTTTAATTAGGGATTAAGGAACACAAGAATTTTTAAACCAGGCTAAGGCTACATAGCTGTAATAATAAGAATAATAGCTAACACTTATGGAGCTATTACTTTAAGCCAGACAACTTTACATGTACTACTTCATATATGCTTCATGGTATCTTAAATTACTATTCATTTTGTTCCCCTTTTACAGCTTTGAAACTGAGGTACAGTGAGTTTAAATAACTTGTCCAAAGTCACACAGTTGCTAAGTGACAAAATCATGATTCAAAAAAAGACAGCTTAATATAGAATTGATGCTTTTACTTACAGACAACATATCTACTTTCCATATATCTGAGTGATTTTTTGTTTATTCCTATGAAACACTCTTTCTTCTATATACAATAGGTGTTCTAATGCGATGAAAGGTTTATGGTTGTCATACACTGAGGTGGTTTAAATTGATCCTAAGAGTCTGGTACTAGAACCCCATCCGGAATTTGCTTAACTCAGACAAACTCTTACTGACAGATGTTCCCACAAAATGTTCCAATTTACTCTAATGAACCACACTCTTTAGTAAGTATAAGCTAAGCTGAAAGTGAATTGGAAGCCCATATCTGAACATTATTAGAACATAGATTTACTTATTGGGGGTAAAAAATGCTGCCAGAAACATATACACGGTGAAACCTTTGGGAAGAAGTTATTTGTCTCTAATGCTGCAGTGGCCACCCAAATTAGCAGGCTGTGAGTCTTAATATCACCATCAGTAAGTTGAACTTTTTTAGTTACAAGTAACAAAATTCAACTTGAACTAGTTTGAGCAAAAGTGGGATATTCATTGGAAGGGTGCAAAGAAAGCAGGAAGGCCAGTGTCCCCTTGGAACCAATGGAACCAGTTGCTACAAGGCCAGGCGAGGAGGAATTTACGTTAGGCCTTCTCATCTCTATTTCCCTCTATGCATTTCCTGTGTTCGTCTCTCTCATTACAAATAATTCTTCTCTATTTACCCATATCCGCGGTGGAAAATAGCTCTGAAAACTTCTAGGACTGTTCAATATTCAGCCACATATATCCAAATTTCTGGTGGATAAGTTTATTCGTCCAGCCTGAGACATGTGCTCATCATAACCAATTAAATATGGACCGAGCTAGATTTCTGAGCCAGGGCTTTATTCCTTCACCACCCCACTGTGGCCTGGGAGGTGCACAACAGTTGTATGTACACCACAGCTCCCACGATGACTACGTAGATGGCGCATAAGTGTGTGGGTGGGCCAGTTGGCAGAGTTCCTAGAAAAAAAGGGTATGAAATAGATAAATTATTAGGCATCACTTCAAAGAGGGAAAAAGGAAAGCATAGCTATAATTTCTCAAACATGCCTGGGTATGTCATAGATATTGAGGGCAAAAAAAGCACAGTATTCTAAATCACAGACTCAAACACCATGTTGAACTGAGCATGAATGGACACATACATGATAGATTCCTTCCTTCCCTTGGACTGCTCTAACTGTAGAGCTTGGCTGCATATGAGTAAGGTTAAAAGAAAATAAAGGGTAAAGACACTTAATGGGCTTATTCTTAGTAATATGAAGGAAGGCACAGAAACTAATCTTTACTGTATAGGATATTACCCCAGCTATTTTCACTATTATCTCATTTAATTCTCACAGCAACAGTATAAAGTAGGTATTATTACTCCATTTCACAGATTTGAAAACAGAAACTCAAAGAGATAACAATCTTCCAAAAATATACCCTAATAAGTGGAAAAGTGGATTTAAACCTAGTCTGTCTTATTCCAGAGCCAACACTCTTTTGTTTTTACCTCAGAAATCCATTTTAGAATAAGGAAGGAAAAAACAAAAGCAAAACTCAAGCTCAGAAGAATCTTAATGGCAAAACATAAAATGCAAATAATAATATAAATTATACACATGAAGAAAATATTAGTAGCATCTGAGCAAGAAAAAAATGAGGGAAACCCGTAGGTAATAAAGCTTATGAACAAATAGGGCAAAAGCAAGATTTACCGCACAGGTAACTGGGTACAGTGATGGGGTCTACGAGGGAGACTTCTTTCACAGTTGAGAAGTTCCATTGCCCATTGCCTAGGAACATCATGTCATAGGAAGGGTCTTCAAAAAGTTCAGGAAAAGATTCATATTAACTTTTAATTCTATTTTTCCATGAGTTTTTGAAGTACCCTTGTATAACTCAGGATTTAGACATCTTGGTTAATGAATGGTTTGCTAGTGAAGTTTGAAGCTTTGACTGAGACTCCCTGGGCCTGTGGGTCAAGGTTAACAACCTCACACAATCATTTTTGTTTAGTGAAACTTTGGTTGGTACATATTAATCAGAGAATCCCAGAGTGTAAATGCCAGGAGGGTTCTGAGCTATCACTGGTGGGGTGGGGAGTGGGGGTGAGGGGAATCTTCATTTTATAGATGAAGAAACTGAGTCCCAAGGAGAGGCAGTGGCTGTGAGAGTAGGGAACGAGGCTGTCAAGTGCTGGGAGATGAGCCCCAGCCTCCATCAGGGCTGAGCCTGAGGCAGATAGAGGCCACCTGTGCCAGCAGGCCGGGGGCCCCTGGACCTGTGTGCCTTCCTGTGGTCAGAGGGGATGTTCCTCAAATCAGTCGCTCTAAGTTTAAAGACAGTTATCAAAACACAGTCAAGAGCCTCCAGATGTACTCAGAACAAATGAAATACTCGTCTCCAATGTTCTCATTAAAACAAACAAACAAAAAAAAAAAACAGAGAGAACCTTTGAGTTCACCCAGGCTGATCTCCTCAACATAGGGGTTGTTGTCATAGAGTGACAGTCTCTCAAACCCTTCTCATGATGGAAACTTGTTACTTCTCTTTTCTGAAACTTTTAATAATGCAATAAAACGTGATGTCATGAACTCCTTCACAGTGGCACTAATTCAGCCCTCTAGTTTTACACTGAACAAGACTGAATGTGGTTTAATTTTAGTTCAGATTGGTTCAGAGTCACCTGCCTCACTCTCCCCTAAATTTATTGACTCTGCATGTAATTCGATTTAAATGAGAGAGAGAGAGAGAGAGAGAGAGAGAGGAAAGAGATTTTTTTTCATTGTAAGTTCAGTTCATTCTAGGTTCACTTTGTATGCTAATTTTTAGATTTAATTTTGGTTTGGTTTGTTTTTTTTTTTTTTTTTTTCTAATGTCACTAGTCCTTAAACAGGATCTGCGTGAATAGAGTTGAGGTTTATATACATCAGTTTTTTCTGAGAAAACCTCAGAAACCCTTTCCACGTTCCTGACGTGTACCCTCCTTGTCTGTACCCCAAAGTCTACACTTGTAGATCCCCCTCTGCTGATACAAGTACTTCCATCCTCCTCAGCCTGGGGAACTGTACTCATCCTCAGTCTCAGCTTAAACCTCCATTCCTCAATAAAGCATTGTCCATCCCACTGCTAAACAGTCTTGTGGTACCGTCTGCCTTACAGCCATCTGAGAGCAACCTGAGATCCCTGATAGCAATCACTCCATATTCCACTGCAGCCCAGCCCCTGACACAGTGCCCGGCACAGAGAAGATGCTCAATAACAACAACACAACTTTGTGAAAGAATGGAATGAATCAATTAATAAACTCAAAACGTATTTTCTGCACCATGCCCCTGAAATCCCCTTTTGCTACCTGAGTAAGACAGATATCTTTCTTACATGAATATAAATTTGACTCCAAGGGGGCTTAGAAACTGTGAACTTAGTCATGTTACTTAACATCTTTCTGCCTCAGTTTCCTCACCTGTAAAATGAAAATAATAATAGTAAATAAAGACATAATATAAGTAAGTAAGTAACTTAAAATTATGATTAGCACATAATAAGAAATCAACTAGTTTTAACGACTATTACGATTATGATTGTTGTAGTGGTTGTTTTACTGTTATGGACACGTGATATACTTAGAATTTACATATAGATGCTTAGTGTTTTCTCTCCCCCCTCCACCCCAGCTTACTAAGTTATTGTAAGGTGAATACCCTTATAAACCCCAGGTCAAAAATCAGAATTTTGCCAGTCACCCTAGAAACCCCTCCGCATGCCCAGCCCCAATCTCTGCATCCTCTCTCTTCCCGAGAGTAACCTGACCTTTAGTGTCATTGCTTCCTCACGTTACATCATGTTTTTACCACCCAAGTTTTTAATCCCTGGACCCTATTCTTATCTGTCTTTTTCCTCTTAAGTTTTTAAATTCTGTTTGAATCTAAAGGCTCCTTCTCCATTTCTTTCTCCCTCCTTTTCTCTCTTTATGTATTTATTTATTTATTTACTTACTTACTTACTTACTTATTTATTTATCTAACAATATAGCTCCTGAAGAACTGAGGTTTTTTTTTTTAACCTGTGCAGTTTCCCATGGTCTGCATTTTGTTGATTACATCTCCACGGGACCGTTTAACGCATCCCTCTATCCTCTGCATGGCCTAAAAATTGGCAGCTGGGTGCAGAAACTTGATTAGACATAGCTTCAATCAGTTCAAAAAAGACTTTAGGGTTGTGTTATGCTCCTTAATCAGGAGGCACACAATATCCAGTTTTTCTTCTTTTCTGATGTTTGCAGCCAATGATGCTCAATTGCTAGATCCATTCATTCATTGGGGGTTGCAAAATGATAATACTCTATTATTTTATTTTCATTTATTAGCTGGAATAAATTTAGAAGAAGATGTTTCTCTTCATCTACTACTTAATTGTCCATGCTACTGTTCACATAGGAAAACCAGGATAAAGCTTGATTCTTTTCTTTCACTTACCCAGTTTTCGAGATAATGAATTAGCTTCCTGTCATCTTCCGATATGATGTATAAATTTATCTCTTAATATTATTATAAATGTGTGGGTTTAAATCCATTTCAGTTTCATCCTTACTGAAACTTAAATTATTCCATCTTTGGCCAGTGAGAGCCTCTTCAAGCTGGCTCTACGCTCTCCTAGCATGACTCTGGTTGTCTTTGTTAGCTTTCTTGCTCATGTTGTACTTTTTCTGCCCCAGAATGTAAAGAAGCCATTTGTCCAAAAATCATTGATTTCTCTTCATGGAATATATTATTTGGAGACCAAAGTCAGGGTGTTAGAGATGTTTATTGATATTGGATCAGTTATCATTTCTAAGCATCCTCAGTGAACAGAGCTAGATATCTGTACTAACATCCCAATTCAAACTCAGGATTGCAGAGTGTTTAGTTTTCTGTTTTACATTTGCATATCTTTGCTCCCACACTGAGAATGTGAGCTTCTAATGATCCAGAGGATAATAGAATTAGAATATTCTGTACTTATTCATTTGCTTTATTCCACATTATACACACATAACAGTTTCAGAATAATTTGTAGATTTATTTGGGTAGTACAAACATTTTAGCCATATCAGGTCTTCTGATTCATGAACATGAGATGTCCTTCAATTTATTTGTGTCTTAGTTTGCAATATTTTATAGTTTGAGGTATACAAGTCTTTCACCTTCTTGAATAAATTTATTCCTAAGTATTTTATTCTTTTTAATGCTATTGTGAATGAGATTGTTTCCTCAATCTTCCTTTCAGCTTGTTTATTGTCAGTACATAGAAACACAACTGATTTTTATATGTTGGTTTTGTATCCTGATATTTTAATCAATTTTTTTTTTTAGTTCTTACATTTTTCAGGAGTATTTAGGGTTTTCTACATATAAGATTATGTCATATGTTAACAGAGATAATTTTACTTCTTCCCTTCCAATCTGGATGCTCTTTATTTCTTTTTCTTGCCAAATTGCTCTAACTAGGACTTCCAGTACTATGTTGAATAGAAGAGGCAAGTGGACATCCTTGCCCCAATCTAATATGAAAAGCCCTGTTCCTAATCTAAAAGAAAAAAAAAAAAACTTCATTTTTTCATCATTCAGTATAATGTTAGGTGTAGGCTTTTCATATATGGCCTTTGTTATGTTGACGTAATAATTTTTCCATACCTGGTTTTTTGAATGCTTTTAATATAAGGGTGTTGAATTCTATCAAATACTTTTACTGAATCTTTTGAAATGATCATGTGATTTTTATGCTTCCTTCAGTTAATGTGAGGTGTCACATTGATTGAATTTTGTATGTTGAATCATCGTTGCAATTCAGAGGTAAATTGCACTTGGTCAGAGTGTATGATCCTTCTAATGTGCCATTGAATTTGGTTTACTAGGGTTTCGTCAAAGATTTTTTTCATCTATATTCATCAAGTATGTTGACCTTAGTATTCTTTTCTTACTGTATCTTTTTCTGGTTTTGGCGTCAGGGTTGTGCTGGCCTCACAAAATGAATTTGGAAGTGTTCCCTTTCAGAATTTTTTGAAAGAGGTTGAGAAGGATTGGCATTAATTCTTTTTTAAAATGTTTGATGAAACTCACCAGTGAAACCATTGGTCTGAGACTTTTTTGTCAGGTACTTTTGATTACTGATTTAATCTCCTTACTAGTTATAGGTCTGTTCAAACTTTATATGTCTTCACGATTCAGTCTTGGTAGTTTGTATATGTCTAGGAATTTATCCATTTTTTTCTAGGTTATCCAGTTTGTTGCCATATAATTGTTCATAGTAGTGTTTTATGATCCTTTGTATTTCTGTGGTATTAGTTGTAAAGTCTCCTCTTTCATTTTTGATTTCATTTATTTGAGTTTTCTCTCTTTTTTCTTAGTTTAGCTAAAATTTTAACAATGTTGTTTATCATTTCAAAAAGTCAACTATTAGTTTCACCATTTTTTTCTATTGTTTTTCTATTCTCTATTTTGTTTATTTCTGCTCTCATCTTTATTATTTCCTTCCTCTGCTAACTTAGTGTGATTGTTTTCCAGCTCCTTGAGGTATAGAGTTAGGACACTTATTTGAGGTATTTATTTTTAATGTGGGCAGTTATCACTATAAATTTCCCTCTTTGGACTGCTTTTGCTGTATCTCATAAGTATGTTGAGATTTGCTTTTAATTTGTCTCAAGATATTTTCTAATTTCCTTTTTGATTTCTTCCTTGACCCATTGGCTGTTCAAGAGGTTTGTTTGTTTGTTTTCCATGTATTTGTAAATTTTTTAGTTTTTCTTCTGCTCTTGACTTCTAGTTTCATTCCTTTGTATTGGGAAAAGATATTTGGTATGATTCCAATCTCTTCATATTTGTTAAGTTTTGTTTTGTGACCAAATATGTGATCTATCCTAGAAAATGTTACATGTGCACTTGAAAAGAGTGGGTATTCTTCTGTCATTAGGTAGAATGTTCTATATATGCCTGTTAATTCCATTTGGACTATAGTGTTATTCACATCCTCTATTTCGTTACTGATCTTCTGTTTGTATGTTCTAGCCATTACTGAAAGCAGAATATTAGAATCTCCTACTATTATTGAATTGCTGTCTATTTCTCCCTTCAGTTGTATCGATGTTCACTTCATATTTTTAGATGCCCTGAGTGAGGTTGGGTGCATAAATAATTATAATTGCTGTATCATCCTGATGAATTGATCATTTTATCATTACATACTGTTCTTCTCCATGTTTTGTGATAGTTTTTTGACTTAAAGTCTATTTTTTATGATGTAAGTATTGCTACCCCTGCTCTCCTTTGGTTACCATTTACATTTAATATCTTTTTTTTTGTACTTTAACCTTCAGTGTGTTTAATCCATTTACATTTCATGTGATTACTGATAGGAAAAGACTTAGTATTTCAGTTTGGTTCAATGTTTTCTGTGTGTCACTTAGCTCTTCTGTCGCTCTTTTCTTCTCTTGCTGTCTTCCTTTGTGATTTATTAATTTTTTGTTGTTGTAATATACTTAATTCTTTTCTCAGTTTCCTTTGCATGTCTTCTATTGGGTAAGGTTTACATAAAACATAGAGTTTTTTTACTATTTTTTATTCTTTTTCTTCCTCTGACAAGATACTTTCAAATCACCTGCCTTTAGTTCACTGATTCTTTCTTTTGCTTCACTAATTCTGCTGTTGAACCCTTCTGTAATGAATTTTTCAGTTCAGTTATTATATGCTTCAGCTCCAAAATTTCTCTTTGGTTCTTTGTTATATTTTATATTTCTTTTTATCTAGTTGTTATCTCTTTCTACCTTATTTTGTCTATACATCATTCTTGTGAGCTTATTGACCATCTTGGTGATGGTTATTTTGAATTATTCATCAGGTAATTCTATACCTTTATTTAATTATGGTCAGTTTTTGGAGATTTATTTTGTTCCTTTTATTGGGCCACTTTTCTCTATTTCTTCATGTTCCTTGTAACCTTGTGCTAGTATCCATGCATTTAGGGGAAAAAAGCCACCTCTTCCAGTCTTTACAAACTGGCTTCATATAGGAAAAGATCTTCACAATCAGGCTGGCTGGAGATTCTGAGGGCCTCTCAAATTTTTTCTGTGAATGTGTCTTCTCTTGACTTGTGCATGCAAATTCCTAATTAGAGGGATTTGCCTGTTTCTTTTTGTCAGGAGCTCATAATCTCTTATTCTCTTTGGGGTCTGTCTGCTTCATCACAGTTCCTCTGAAGCATCAACATGCCATCCAGGTCTTTTTTGTTGTTTTTGTTCTCAGTGCCCTCCAGGCATCTAGAGTTTACTAGATCCTATCTGTGCTCCAAGACAGGAGAGACAGAAACCAGTCCTTTGGTCAGCCTCTTGAAAAGCTGGAATGTTGGATATACACTGCACTCTTCTCCTTGCCCCTGATGGAGTGTCTGCCACTCTGTATCAGCTTCTGTCTGCTCAGTTACAGGCCATCTGGAGCAGCATGCTGCTCAGCACTTTTTGTCCTCAAGGGCTCCAATATATATAGATTATGCCAGGTCTCATTAGTGTTCCAAGACAGGCAAGGAAGATACCAGTCCCTTCCAAAACTCAGAACATGGCACATAAAGTACAACCTTCTTTCTCCATAGGAAGAAGCTGTGAGCTCAGAGTTTCCTCCTGATTGCATGGCATTGGGCTGGGGCTGGTGGAGGGGGGCGGTGGTAGGGACTATGGCAAGAGGGTGCCACAGACTTTCCTGTAATCTTTGATGCATCTTGTTTCATGCTTGCTGGAGTACAGGAGCCTATTAACTGGTTTCTTGATTTCTTGCAAAGGGAATTGGCCCATGTATTCTTGTTAAATTGGTATGTTCATGGGAGGAAGGAGAATATGGGCCTTCCTATTCCACCACCTTGCAGATATCACTCGCCTATTGCATCTCTTTTTAAAAGCAAAAAAAGAAAAGAAAAAAGAAAAAAAAATCCTTCGTACAAGCCCCTAAGTAGACTTGTTCTTTAATCTCATTGACCAGAATGAAGTTCATGTCCCTTGTTAAGCCAACCAATAAGAGTGGGTCCTAATGGCACTAGGAGACAAGACAAGTAAATTTTAATTTTGGAAGGATTGCAAGAATATTTTCTTTTGTGCAATAAGAGAAAATAAGTGTTTTGAGAAGTTGGTAGGAAGAAAAAATGAGTAGATCATGAATGGTGTTAACTACAAGATTATGTTTTGTGGAGCTCCTCTGTATAGAAGTAATTCGAATAAGCAAAAATTGAACTGTCAGCATCGTGTGGATGCCCAATCTTGAATGACTCTGTGAAAGAAAGAACAAAGTACAGCTAGAATGATCTACTCACCAAACTGCTCTCCCAGAGCCTGGCATTGGGACGTATCTCTAAGCATGAGTCTCTGGGGGTCTTAGAGTACCTGGTTGGCCCACGCAAAGAATGAAGAGTCGACACTCTGCATGGGGGAAACAGGAACTAGGGCCCATGCGGTTCCTTGTCCAAACCCAGGGTGCCCTGACTGGGTGGCACTGCCAAGCCAGGCTCATTCCAGTAATCAAAGAGGGGTGTAGAAAATTTGAGAAAGGTGTTCCAAAGCTCAGGGCTTCCTGAAGTGCAGAGCTCAGGGCATAAACCCCACTTGCCTGGGCATAAAAAGGGCACTGGGGATCTGAGTTGGCAACCAGAAGAAATGATCCTTCAGGAGGTACAAAGAAAAGAACAGAGGAAAGGGATGCCAAAGGGCTAACTTGCAACACTTTAGGGCAAGGATGGTAATAGGCTTCATCTTGAACATAAACTACAACCATTTTGTTAGGGCTGCCTGAAATTCCGTGTAGAGGATTCTGAAGCCAAACCTAAACTCCATAGCTCTAGATTATGATCAGGAAAAGATTCTACCATAAGTATGGGAAGAGACTGATGTTAGATGTTTGCCATTTTGGCTAGGAAGGGTGGTCTCAACCCCTTACACCTTGGGTTGATATAACCCATATACCATCACACTGGTGTTGATTAGTCCACGTTAAAATATTTAAAAAGAAGTTTAGATTATTCCAGAATCATCAGAATGAAAAAACAATGCTTATATATAATTCAGCTGATAGGGATAAGGTACAGGAGTGTGTCTACTTGTGCGAGTGTGTCCACTCCACAAGTAGACACTTCCAAAGACAAAGTTCTGAGATGACTGCCTAATCAGCTGTCATGCCCCAGGAGTTGACTGGGAAGTGTTTGCCTAGAAAACCTTCACTGAGGTTGTGTCTGGGCTGGCCCTAACAGCAAATGGAAGTTCTTATTGAAATATTTGAAATTCTTTCCCCAGAGCAGTCCAATAAAGCAGAAGCTTATCAAGTATACAAAGCATATTCTCTTAGTTAAATTCTGGTTCTAGGCATAATGAAAGTAGGATGTGAGCTGAAAGGACAATTCACTCAGCTGCAGTTTACATTTATATCTTTTATTAATTATTGAGATGAAGCACTCACTTAGAAAATGGCCTGACATGTAATATTTTTCAGAAGCCTAAAAAAGGTAACTTTTGTAACAAAAATGACTTCGTGTTTCAGAGCTGATATGCAACCTGAGCCTCATATATTCTGCTCCATTTAAAACTTCTAAAGTAAATACAACTCCCATATGCCCAGTCAATAGACGCTGAAAAATTTTCTGGGCATTTTCCCAGAAAGTCAACTGTATTTTCAATCAACAACACTTTTTAGTGTTTCTCTCAATATTACTATCTACTTCTAAGATAAGGCAGAAAGCATAGGTCACCTTCACCATAGTTTAATAATCAATAAATGACAATCAATGAGACTCCCAATGGTTTCAGTCAAGTGAACTGCACCCCTTTCCTGTACAGGTTGGCCCTAGGGCCTGAGATCACCACAGTTGCACCAGAGACCTGAATAGAATGGAAAACCACAGAGCTAAGGGATCAGCCCCTCAGGAATGTTTCAGATCAGAGCCGAGGATGTGGTCCAAACTCAAGTTGCTGAGCAGAAGGGGTCTGGCAATGAGGGAGAACCTGAGCCTGTTAGTGACCAAGAGGAGCTGAGAAGATGGAAAGTTTGAATACATGAATGGAGCTGAAGAGCAGCCTGTCATGGTACGTTAGTATCCATTCTTACTGCCAGCTCTGGCAAAGGATGCTGGAAAGAGCACCTCCATAGTAGGCCGTTGGTTTGGGTTTTGGGGGTTTTTCTAACTATGATGATTCCATTTTGCTCAAGTTTTGTAATAATTTCACTTTCTATAAAGGAAAAAGAAGTGATAAAAGCCATGGTAGATTTTTAGCTAATATTTTTGGATACTACTTTCTGAAGACCAATGGTGTGGCTTATTATTATTCTCTCTCTTAGGTGGGGCTCTGAGGAAAGAAACTATTTTTATTCAGGAAAAACAATAAACCACTTGGATGGTGCTGGGAAAATAGAATATTTTAATCAGGCTCCCCTCACCTCAGGGCCGGTTGGGGGTGGTTCAGTAAACAAACTGGGGTGGGGTGGGGGATGGAGTTAGTGCACCTGTGCAGCACCACCACTTTGGCTGGTGTTTACTGCCTGGGGCAGCCACTGTAAGCATGACCATGCTTTTCCAAACCTCAGCTTCCAAGGACCTTTTGGCCCGTTACCTAGCTCATAGACCTGCATGAAGGGATCTGGTGATCCCGCCTGGTGTGTGAGGGGTCTGGGGACCCAGCCTGGCATGTGAAGGGTTTGTGGCTCAGTCTGCAAATGGGCTTGAGGGGTCTGTGGGCTCCAGACCCAGCCCTAGCTAGGGAATTGGCCCAGTCAGTATGGGTTTACTGGCAAGTAAAAGAGCCAGACAACTGGTGTGGTCACCTAGCTTTACAATTGGCATCACAAGCAGGAGTAAGAGCTAGACAATTGGTGCTGTGAGAATTCCAGGCCTTAGCCTAGCCAGACAGATGGATAAAGAAAAGAAACAAAAAGAAATATTGAAACAGAGTTGTAAAAATTAAGATGCAGTTTGTGGATAGAGTGGAGATAAGGAGAGAGAGGGTGGAAGAAGGGCCCCAAGCCCCAAGATGGAAACAGAAGACACCAATTTCACATAAATGGCTCATTTCCTTTTAAGAACAGTGAAGTCCAAAATCCAATTTAAGCAGCTTGCCATTTGAAGCCATGCTATGGGTCCTTGTCTCCCCCAGCCCTCACCATTACCCACAAATATCCAGTTAAAGTATGTATTACACCTTTTACTTGAAGGGCACTTTTAGGTGGGGATTATCAAATAAACAGATTGTGACCCACACTGAGAACACTCTAAGAGTGTAGCCACAAGATGCAAAGTAAAACATGAATGTTCCATATAAGCTGGGAATTTGATCAAGAGGAGGCTGCAAAAAATAAAAGTCTTTGGGAATTCACAGAAATCTTGGGAAGCACACTGGATTTCTCTTTGCAGGTAAATATGTGTTCAGGCTGATCTTAATTTGAGGCAGCCCTTTATGTATACTATTGAGAGTGATTTAGTAAGTGTGTTCTGAAATGGTAAACAAATCACACTAGGCTTTCTTGACTCTTCGGGGAATGGTGTGATGTAACAGAAGTTTTCACTATCACAGTGGTAAAGCACTAACATGTACAGAAGTAGTGAAGGACAGCTGGCATACCACTGAAATGCTCATAATCTCTATGTCCTTCTCTACATGATGGAGAGAGCCAAGTAAGGCAGAATTTTTAAGAACAAAAATACAGAACTATGTCCATACATCAAGAAACAAGTCACCTGGAAGTAGATTTTGTTAATTTGGGAAGAATTGCTTGAGTAGTACGGTGCCCATCAAGATAGGCTGGGAGAAGTGGAACTTAGTTCCCAAAGGGGTGTTTTAAC
Source organism: Galeopterus variegatus (assembly GCF_000696425.1). Lineage (NCBI taxonomy): Eukaryota > Metazoa > Chordata > Mammalia > Dermoptera > Cynocephalidae > Galeopterus > Galeopterus variegatus. The sequence goes on along the minus strand of NW_007726419.1, from coordinate 81,817 downwards.
TCATATAATGGAGGCTTTGAGCAAGGGGAACCAGAGGCAATGTCAGGATGTGGTTGGTCATTCAGAATTCCTGCTCATAGAGCAAGTGGAGATGAATTATTAATCCAAAAAACAAAAGACTTGAAGCTATGTAAAGACTGAGCTGGTGGAAATGTTCCTACCTGTCGTGATCTCCGTTCAATAGCTGCTAGTGATGTTCCCTTGCAGAAGGGGATGTGCTTTCCAAGGGAGTGCTATCTGTTTGATGCTAGTCAAAAGAAAAGTGAAAAAACACTTATAGAGTTAAAAAAAAAAAAAGCTTTGGAGCAAAAAAGGACAAGAATTTAAATCCAATCCTGCCACATTCTAGCATTGGGATTTAATCTCCCTTCTTGGTATTACTGGAGCAATAATACAAGTAAGTTCTGTGATTAGTGGCAGGATTGTAAATTCAGAGAAAAGTGTACATGTTCTAATTTTCTCTCTCTTAAGACAATGTTACTAGTATTATGCAAAAATAAATTCTTGGAAAGAGAAATTTCTCCCTAGGAGTATTAACAGAATGTAATAATTAACAAACGTTTGAGTCCTTGGTGGTGTACTGTTTCCAAATCTGTTGAACACATCTAATGTGTTTATAACTGAGGACCAGTTTAAGAAAATTCAGAACATGGTCTACCACATGTTCTTCAAAATCTATTTCTTCTCTAATCTTAAATGACCCACATAAAAGGTTGTACATAAACTTTATCTGTTCATCAGAAAAATGATGTGAACTGCTGACAATTTCTCCTCAATTTCTGCTAAAAACTGTTGCTGATTTAAAAAAAAGAAGAAGAAGAAGACTGAACTGTGGCTCAAAAACAGAGTTGGCAAAATCTCTGGAATTCCTACTGCCTTGAGTGATTTAACTCAGTTCAAATCTGAAAAGGTTTCTTAAGCCTTGTGAGGAATATTTTCCAGTCCCATGCACATTATTATCTGAACCTGTGCCTTCTGTAAGTACTTCCACAAAACATGTGCTTGGTTAAATATTGCACAGGGGTTTCTTTTTTCTTTTCAGTTGAGTCTTGTGCTGTTTTTATTTTAGAGATTATGTTCAGTATTCCTGAGTCACAACCTGTCACCCCCTGGAAATTTTTGTCCTTTTTCTTTCTTTTTTAAAAAATTATTTGTGAAGCTTCCTCTGTCTATTGTGAAGTTACATTTTTTGAAGTTACCTCCGGAGTTTGCAATTAAGGAAAATCTGAACTCAGGTGCTTAGGTGATGTTGAGCAATTACAAATAAATCCATTAGAAAACCTTTATAAGAAGAAATTAAAGTGAGTTCTTTAAAGTATAAAATAAAGAAAAATCAATTTCTGATCAAATAAATTGAGAATAATATACTCTAAAGCATGAGGGGAGAATAATGACTTTTACAACATACACACACACACACACAGGAATATGTGGAAAATCCCTAAAATGTAAATATATTTTTTAAATTTTCAGAAATATTTCATAATTACTAGTTGATTATTTTAAGGCTTCTGGGCTTGCTCTAAGCAAAACAACCTTTCCTTCTTACAAACCAAATTATCCTCTCACACAGTTGATTTAATTTCTGATTGATAAAGGTTTCAAATTTGAAAATCCACAGCAGTCTAGTTAAAGGAGGATTTATGCTTCAGGTCATAATTGCAGAATGTTCTGCTTGCCCAATAGATAAAATTCTGAGAATATTCCTTTGTTACTTAAGCTTTCAATTAGCTCTTTCTTCCTGCACTTTACTTCATAGATGATAAAGAACAATATTCAATAGACTTCCCATTTTCCCCAAATTAAAATTTTACAAGAAAATAATGGGTCCCTTTGGGCATGCATAATGGAAAGTCAAAAAAAAAAGGCTTTGCAAAGAGGGAGGTCACAGCAATGTAAAATTTAATCGTCAAGCTTTAGAATAACTACCCCAGTTTACTTTCCTCTAAGTTGAATAAACTCTAAGCCATGTTCAACCTTTTGTCCCCAAATCCCTCAATGGAAATGAGCTCCAGTTGACCATTGTAGTAACTGACCTTAATTGTTTATTGATTCCTTCCCTTTTCTAGCTTACTTCCTCACTCCCTTATCAGTCTCTCCAATGATTACCTCCCAAATAAACTACATACACTAAAACCTTGTCTTACAGTCAACTTCCAGGCAACTCAAGTAAAGACAGGGCCTTAATATCCATATGTTCAGAGTCGCCGGCCCCCGCGGACTGCCCGAGCCGCAGCCGCCTCCGCCTCCGCCCGCGCATTGCGGACGCCCAGCAGGAAATAAGAAAAAAAAAATAAGAGGAAAGCCAGCAAAGGACTGCGCAGAGGCGGAGTGAAGCGCTCCAGACCGGCCCAATTCTGCGACCTCTGTGAGTCACCCCCAGCCCAGCCCCACTTGCGGGGCAAAGCCCGACTGCTCCCCACCCGCCTGGCCCCTGCCCACCACACCAGGCTAGGTGCCCACATCAAAGCTGCCTCCATTTTCTCGGGTGGGGGTGGAGAAGGCCGGCTTAGGGAGGGCAGGACAGCCATCTCTGTTTGGCGTGACTCCTCACTGAGACGTGCTATTTGCTTACCTCGACACGGGGCACCCCGGGGCCTGTGGACTGGCCTACAATCCCACTCTCCCCGCGGATCTCTGACGGGGCTGGTAGCGTGGGGAGCCCCCGGCCAGCGTCGGGGGGGCAGGGAAAAGGAGCCCGCCCAGATCGTCTCTCCACCACACCCTGGGCGTCGGCCCCAGACAAACTCCCTCTCCCAGAGAGGCAGATTCCACCTCTGGGGACCTTAGTTTGGAAGAGCCCCTAACTGATTTCTGGTGGGGAGAGGGGAGCCCGGAGGCCCCTCGAGCTACATTGAAGTTTACTACTCAGCTCTCCAAAAGGGCTGACCCGTGCTGGGGAGAGTCAAAGAGGAATTGTGTGCTGAGGGACCCTCCCCCGAGGAGTTCACTCCCGGCAGTCAGAGAGTCAGGACACCTGCTGGGCAGGGCGGGGCAGGGCACAACTTTGATGACTCAACTGAAAGTCAAGGTTTGTAGAAGACACGCCTCAGCCCTGTCCTGAGCACACAGAGTGGGGAGGGGGCTGGCTAAAAGAGGGGGAATCTCAGAAATAAATTAAGAAAGAAAGATCAGGTACACAGCCGGCAGGAACGATCTGCAAGGCTCAATAGCCCAATCTATTGAATCGGAGGTCCAAGATTCGAGAGAAAACCCCTGCCAAAATGAACAAACACCCAAAAAGAGATACCCGAAATGCAAAAAACCAAGAAAATACACCACCAAAAGTCAATAAATCTCAAACTCTAGATCCTATAGAACAAGAAGCCCTTGAAATGAATGACAGGGAATTTCAAGTGTTAATCCTAAAGAGACTGAACGAGATACAAGAAAACACAGCTAGACAACATGATGAAACCAGGAAAAACATACAGGACCTGAAAGAGGAAATGTACAAGGAAATCACCGTCATAAAAAAAAACGTAGCAGAACTTGCCGAACTGAAGAAGTTATTCAGCAAAATAAAAAACACATTGGAAAGTTTAACTAGCAGGATAACAGAAGTTGAAGAGAGAACCTCGGTTCTTGAAGATGGGCTCTTTGGAATAATACAAGCAGACAAGAAAAAAGAAAAAAGTATCAAACTTATCGAAGAAAATCAGAGAGAGATATTAGACAACCTTAAGCGCTCAAATATCCGAATCATGGGTATTCCAGAAGGGGAGGAAAAAGGCGAATGTATTGAAAACATATTCAACAAAATAGTGGCAGAAAACTTCCCAGACATAAGAAAAACCACAGATCTACAGATCCAAGAAACTCAACGATCTCCAAACGTATTCAACCCAAAAAGGGCTTCACCAAGGCATATTATAGTCAAAATGACAAAACTCAAGGACAAAGAGAGAATCTTGAAAGCTGCAAGAGAGAAGCATCAAATAACCTATAAAGGAGCTCCAATCAGGTTAACATCAGACTTCTCAACACAAACCCTAAAGGCTAGAAGGGAATGGGATGATATATTCAAAATACTAAAAGACAAAGATTGCCAACCAAGAATACTCTACCCTGCAAGGCTGTCCTTCCAAAATGAAGGGCAAATAGTATATTTCTCAGACAAACAAAAACTGCGGGAGTTCATCACCACACGACCACCCTTACAAGCAATTCTCAAGGGAGTACTGGGATTGGACCCTGAAAGATAATTACCACAGCCATAATAATCCAAGCAAAATCAAAACCCACCAGTATAATAAAAATGACAATCATGAAAAGAAAACAAACAAAAACACTAGCTGCAACCTAAGGAACCAACAAACACAGAAAACAAATAGCAAAACAGAAAGCGAGGAACAAATATCACTTAAGAAAAC
>NW_007726419.1:19066-76520 GCF_000696425.1 Galeopterus variegatus | reverse complement strand
ATGTTCTCACTCATTGGTGGGAGCTAAAAAAACAAACAAATTAATTCACCCACATACACCCCCAAAAATACCGAGGGGGGTGGGGAAGAAGATATAACAACTATACTTTTATGAAGTTGTTACAACAAGCAAACGGAAAGGACATTCTTGGGGGGGAGGGGAGAAAGGGAGGAGGGAGGGAGGTGTCAGTGATGGGCCATAATAATCATATACAGTGTATATTGACAAAATAAAAATTTAACGAAAAAAAAAATTTAAAAAAAATAAATAAATGGAATAAATCATGGGAAAAAAATCCATATGTTCATGCTCTTAAGACTTTGATCTTTGCTGAAAAATCGAACAAATAAATTAGACCATGATGTTCAGATGCAGCTTATTTTTGTAAAGATAACATAGTAAGGAAATCAAAAGATGTTGTGCTAGATTAATCATTCACTAATTTGGTGACCTTAGTCAAACAACAAGTTTTTAATCAATGAAATGAAGACAATAATACTGGACTGACAACAGCAATGAGTTAAAGGGCACAAAAGTCTTTGAGAAATTGGAAAACGGGATAAATAGGACACCAAGTTCAAACAGCCTTCCCATCTTAAGAGTTACCTTCAATTTCAGTATAGACTAACATTTTGAGGCTCAAATCTTCAAAGGTGGAGAGGCACTCAGGGATATAAGACCCTTAATGCACTGTTAGTGGGAATAAAAATGGGTGCACCCATTCTAGAGAGCAATCTGAAAGGATTTAGTCAAATTAAGTACATATATACTTTAGGATTAAACAATTCTAGTCCTGGGTATATATGCCAGAGAAATTTTCACGAAGATCCACAGGGGGGGCACATGCAAGGATGTGCATCACGACATTTGGTGGTATAGGGAGCGACCTGAGAGACCGAGCCCAGGGTGTGGAGGACTAGTGGGTAGGTGTTGGGTTGGGTCACAGACCCTTCAAACCCTTCTGTGCAGACTGGGTCACAGACCCCTCATATGCAGGCTGAGTCATGGACCCCTCATATGCAGGTCACGAGCTAGGTCATTGGAAAAAGATCCTGGAAGCTGTTGGCAAGGCTGACATGCTTTATTTGGACATGAGCTCAGCCCCCAGTCTCCTAGTGGATCAGAGCTATTGTTCTTTATACTAGAGTCAGATAACCAAGGAACACATGGGCACACACGTGCAATTAACATATTTACAATAACATGCTGAGTTATGCTCAGCCGGATATGGGGTAAGGGATCCTGACCAGTCTGTCTCCATTTTCCTCACAGTAGGTGAAATGTGATAAGAGTCCCCCCCCCCCTGCAGCTGTGACAAAACAATCCACTAGACACCTACAGAGCAAGGTGTAAAGAGCTTTAAGAACAGTGCTGAGCAAAGAAAAAAAAAAAAAGAAATACCATTTACGTTTATTAAATATACATCCAGACAAAACAATGCATTTCTTCAAAGCATATATAAGCAAAAGATACATTAAACATAAGAATGTGTGCCTACAGCAGGGGAGGAAAAAAGAAATTGTTATAAACAATAACCAACCATCAACCAACAAGTATATACAGGAGGGGTACTCGCCCAAACTTATGAGCTGCCATGAGCTGGGAAGTGTGATCAATTCAACCTTTTACACCCGAGGTCTGAAAATGAATGAATGAATGAATGGACATATGATTGAGTAAATGGTATCGTCCTAAAAGCAAATTACCTGGATTTGAATTCAGGCTTTACTTACTATTTGTTAACTATTTGGAGGAGCTTGATCTCACAAACACAAAAGATAAATAACAATATTAACTACCCCATGGGCTCATTGTGAAGGTTAAATTAAACTTATGTAAAGCACTTGGTGTGGTGCCTGGCACATCACAAGAGCACAGTGAATGCTAGAGATCATGATTAAGAATCTAAAGTGATGCTTCACACAACTGAGCAGGTTGATGGAGAAGCAGATTTTGTGTGGGGGAGGAGAGATGAGCAGTCAGGTTGACTGAAGCTCCTTTGTTGATCTAACACCAGTGGAGGTGACGATGAGAACTTTCTATTTACAGTTTCCAATTGATGGCTAATAATGGAACATCCTATAACAGCTGTTGAGAATAAAGGAGCCCAGTTACTCTTCTGTAGGCAACTCTCCTTGCTGTGCCCTGGAGAGGGTGATTGGGGTGATTAAGCAGTGGTCTGAGGGAGCTGTGGCTCAGAGCTGGCTCCATGAGGAAGGTGGGTTGTATGCAAAGTGTAAGTAAAGCGGGTTTTCCTAAGACTGCTTTGCTACTAGAAGTTCACAGTCCAGAACTGCTGTGGATTCTTCCTTATTGTTTGTTGTCCTAGACTTCTCAGATGAGCAGAAAAAGGAAACCACTTAGAGGAGGCTAGGACAGACTGCTGGGGATAACAACTGGGAAACAAACTAAACACAGCCAATCGGGTGAGCATCAGGTGTACCTCTGGTGGGCTCCCAGGATTGTCATCACAGTGTAGGTTTGCTCTATGATCTCTGCTGCTCCCAAGAATATGGGTACAAACTGGCAGAAGTAGCCTTCACAAGAACCATGTGGCAATGGGCAGAGAGACAGTGATATTAGAGATGCTCCAGCAACACTATCTTCACTGAGGTGTCAGTGGTACACATTCTGCTCCAGCAGCACAGAACTCCAACAGAACAGAAAAGTAGTGTATGTTATGTTTGTGACATACTAACTTTTTCAACTTTTTTAAGATCTCCCCAATGGACCCCTGAATATTAGCGTCCCCTGAAAACAGGCAGGGACTCATTCTTAAAAAGTTGTTGGTCTTTTTATTTTAACATGTAAAAGAGTGAAGCAAAAGAGGAATAAAACATGTTCCAGTCAGTAACGTATGCATTAGATAAAACTAGTGTTGAGAAACAGTCACAGCCATTCTTCTATTTACCAATGATTTTTCTTTATTTGACCACTGAATATAGGGGCACATTAGTATTGCTGTCAGCTTAATAGAAGGCATTAAAGGCTTGGACAGTGGTGCAAGAAGCTGTAGATAAATCTCTCCTATGCTGGGCATTAGTAGGGTAATGTGGTGCTATATGCCTGCAGCAAACTTTCTTTAGCTCTTCTGCTGCACTGCAGTTCATAAAGGGAGCACTCATTTTGAAAAAAAGTAAAAGTTAAATCTAGCAAGTGGTTAGCACCAGCACTCCAAAAACCTCAGCAGACTGTGTTTTCAGCTTCTGTTCCAACATCACTGCTGCAAAATAAGAGAAAACAGTAGTCAGGTTGATGGAGATGAATATATTCAGAAAAAAATACATCAGAAAATTATACATTAGTATTTAGGCATAGCATTTCATATAAAAAATTATTTAGAGTAGGAAAAATGTGTTTGTTTTTATTCCCTCAGTAGCTGCTTTCTTGTTGCATGATTAATGGCATAATAAAGACACACAGCTGTACCTTCACATCAGACTCTGGTTCCTTGAGAGCTCAGCAGAGCAGTTCTGGCAAAAGGGGTCATGATGGCTTTGAGGGGCAGCGCTGCCATATCCCATCCGTAACCCCTGACTCCCTCAATTACTTGTCTGCTATTTTACCATTCCTTTATCATGTCTGGATCATTCCCTAAAATTCAACATCTAAAACAAGTAGGTAAAGTGAATAGGGATTGGATTAAGTCCCAGCTTTTGCAAAATGGAACATTACAAAAGACAGAGACAGCAAAGAACCTCTCGCTTTTTCTTCATATACTGATTCACTTGGCTTTACAATGTCGCTTTGTGGTAGGCGAGTGATTCCAATAATTTCTTTATCCATTCAATCTCTGTGTGTTCTTATTTGATAGGGTAAGACTGTCTGGAACAGATAAGATAAACTTAACTGAGTGGAGACAAGTATTAGCAACTGTGAAGGCAGATTACACAAAAGAAAGTACTAAAGAAAGCATTGTAGTTGAGGCAAGAAGAGAAAATGAGTTCTAAAATATTACTCTGATAGGAAAATGTGATGGAGTGACACCAATGGAAATGAATTTTTTATTTTCAGATGCCAACTGATGACCAAAAATGGAACATTCAAAATGTCTGGTGGAGAATAAAGGAGGTCAGTTGCTTTTCTGTAGGCAACTCTCTCTTTGCCCTGGGCCAGATCCTGGAGTGAAGAAGCAGCGGTCTGAGACAGCTGCGGTTTACAGCTGACTGTAGGGGGAACACAGACTATGTGCAAGGAGGGAGTATTAACAGAAAGAAAATGTGAGTATAGCATGGTCAAGTAGCTGAATAGGATTGTGAAACAGACACATTCTGTATCACTTAGGGGAAACTGAATTTGTTAGACTAGAAGGGAGAGATAAAGAAAAAGCACTAAGACAAGAGGATAGCTTCAATACTGCACTGATTTGTTCTGGCCATAAAAATCAACAGTCATGAAATAAGGAGTGAGATGAAGCTTTCATCATCTGGGATCCTCTGAAGCTTTAGATCCTCTTAGCTTTTAGAATGAAGGTAGGAGGGCCGAGCCCGTGGCGCACTCGGGAGAGTGCGGCGCTGGGAGCGCAGCGACGCTCCCGCCGCAGGTTTGGATCCTATATAGGAATGGCCAGTGCACTCACTGGCTGAGTGCAGTGTGGGCGACACCACACCAAGGGTTGTGATCCCCTTACCGGTCATGAAAAAGACAAAAAAAAAAAAAAAATGAAGGTAGGAAATGACTAAATTACATCTCCTCCATTATTTTTCTAACAAATATGAAAACTACTATTAATTTGACTTTTCCACAAGTACAAACATTTAGTAGTCAATACTACAAGAGATTTAAAGAATTCATCATCATTTAATTAAAATTTACTAAGCACTATGTATTTTATATGGAAAGCACTTTATATAAATTAGTACAGATCTTCACCATAACCCCTTGATCCCATTTTACAGAAAATGAAATTGAGGCTCAAAAAGATTAAATATCACATCCAAGTCTGCAATGCTCCAAATTAAACCCCAGTGTTTTCTATTTGTTATTATTATTGGTATAGTTGTTATTTAGTTTGTCCTAGTCATACTAAAACATACATTAAGTCTTTACTTGTAAGATGGTAAACTCTCTGTCACCAGTAGACTTTAAACAGAACATATGCAAAGACACATCTTGTAGTCAGGGTTATAACATTAAATAAAATATTGGACCAAATGTCTTCTAAGTTTTCTTCCAAATAGAAAATTTTATAATTTGACAAATAATTAAATGAGATTGAAGAGGAATAGGTAGTTTATCCTCTGACCCAGGCTGGCAAACTCAGCCCTATTTCTCACCTCTTCCTGAGCCCACTGGCAGAAGTCCTGTTTAGCACCACAATTCAGCAGCTGGTTAGAAATGATGTACTATGCTATGACAGGCAAAGCCATCATTATGGACATTCTGTGAAGTTTTTACTTTCTTTTGCCAATCTCAACATAGGTAAAGAGCCAAATAACTTGGGGAAAATGAAGATGAATATTTTTAAAAGATGATCATTAAATTAATTAATTAACTAAGTAAGCAACCCTTATTTTCAGGCTGGCATCCTGGCAGTTAATTCTCGGTCTTTTATCATATTACCAATTAAACAGCATGCTTCTTTTGGCTAAGAAAATATAAATAAGAAAGAGCTTAAGTCACCTTGAAAATCATAATTTATGAAGGGAGTCAAATTCCACAATTTGTTTTGTTTAGAGTTAACATCAGGTAATAAGTGATATAGTCTGGTGAAACTTTAAGCAAATGTTACAGAGAGCAGCTTTTTGTTTTTTGTTTTTTGGGTTTTTTTCTGGCCAGTACATGGATCAAACTCTGGACCTTGGTGTTATCAGCACCACACTCTGATCAACTGAGCTAACCAACCAACTTGTTTACTTCTGTTTTCGTTTTTGTTTTTTTTCCGGTGTCTGGATGGTATGGGGATCTGAACCCCTGACCTTGGTATTACCAGCACCACGCTGGTAACCAAGTGAGCTAACCAGTCAGCCCCAGAAAGCATTTCAAAAAAAAAAAAAAAATGTGCTGTGTAAATTGGTTTTTCACTCCCTTTTAGTGCAAAAGCAAATACGCATACTCTTTCCTGCCATAGGAAAGCAAAATGATCTATATACATATTTTTGTAAATATGAAACCAGACTTTATGTAATCAGAACAAAAGACCATTTTTAGAAAATTTATAATATTAAATATCACATATTCACTTTTTCTGAAAATTTTAAATGTATTTTATACATTCATGTAACTATTAACTTTGGTATAAGACACAAGATCTGGTATTGGAATTTATTATCCATAAGACAGAAGCTATAAGATGTTCGGTAATTAAAATTCTGTAAAGGTAGCATGATAGATACAGAGTGCAGGTAAAATGGACTCTAGAAAGCACAACATGGAATCTGGGGTTAAAACCATCTGATATCTGGATGACCCAAATTCCAAATAGTTATTAATCCTGGTCTTATTTTTTGTTTGTTTCTGTCACCTGAAAAGCCAAAAATGATCTTCCCAAGCTACCAAATGGAGTAGATGCAAGTCCTTCCAGTTTCTGACTTCTCAGCTTTATAATGACTTGCTACGATACAAAACCCAACTCCAATCTGTTGATATGACTTGGAAGGAGAGATCCCAAAATGGTCAAACCACCATCTTTCCTATAACAGATTTAACTGAATTCCTAAAAGAGAAAAATAAATGAAACCTGTTTTGTATTGGCTACTCCAAAGTCAGACCTTTTCAGATTTCAGTTATGGTGCTTGACAAACAAGTGTAAGGACAAAGGGAAATTTAAAATAAGAGGCTCAACTCTTTCTGTCGAATATAAGGAAAGAGGTTTCCCTCCCCCTCCTTTTTCTTAGAGCATTTACTTTAGAAAACTTATCATTGTTGGTTCATTCTCCTCTCCTTGAATTGTACATGAATTCTCTTGAAAACCAGTTGGGCCTTTTGTCAGGCCCAGGAAAGTCTTTCTCAAGGACTTGAGAACCATTTCCTTTGAATATAAACATCCAAAGAAGATAGCGTCCCTATCTCCTACTTTCCAGGCAGGGTGCGACCCTAACTTTAGATGACACCTGGCCCCAAATTGTAAAACTACCTCCTTTCCCAAAGATATGAGAAATTTGTTTTGTGTGTGTGTGTGAAAAGACAGACTCAGATGATCACCCCAATTACCAGGTGAATATAAGATAAACTATGTATAATAAATGGTGCTGTCAATTCCTCTGACTTGAGGACAAATTAAATTATTGTTTATCTTGAGAACATATACTTACTCATATATAATGGGTTGTATCCACTTGATTATATATGAAAGGTGAAATTTCTTCCAGTCTTTTCAATCTCTCAGCTAATTGCCTGTGATGCACATCACATTCTGGTTTGATGCTTATTCGATAATAAGAGTACTTTCTTTGTCCACTACCTTTGTGAAGATAACTTCTGAGTTGACAGAAATATATATATTTATTAATTCTATTTCCCCAACACAGGCTGGGGGCTTACAACACGGGAAAGTCATTTTTATGACTGCCAAATCTGGGGGTAAAAATGCTCTTCCCTTTATTATTTCCTTGCCCAACTGAATGCCTGTGCAAGATGACTATCCATTCAAGTGCCTGTAGTAGGTGTCTTTATTTTTATAAGACAAATTTGCCCTTGCCTCTAGCCAGTTGTCTATCAAAGCATATGAATCTTCTTTTAATCAGCAGGTAATAATATTCAGATTCCAAGTTCTTACCAGAGATTACAATCTTGAATTCTCAGCAATCCAAGACTTATTATCAAACTTGGTTTTAAGAAAATTTTGGGAAATTGCCTGAAGGAAATAGAGTGGGCCTATTCCTCTTGATAATTTTATTTTTACCCTTGACTCAAACCATAAAGCGAGGATGGCTTCCATGGACAAGTCATTTATTTTCTCTTTTCTGCATCTCATTCAGAGAATAAAGACAGAGGAATGGGATGCTTGTCTCATAAGATTAGAACCTTAGACATTAATGGAGGTTCTAAAATTCAAAATAAAATGAAACAGAGAGCTTACACACTACCAAAATAGTAATTCATTCATAGTTACCTTGTTATCAGAATTATTATCTTGCCAATCCTTAAATGTTTATCAAAGTTTTGCAAAAAGAAGGAATAAAACAGAAGATTTGCATAGTATGTGTTTTATGGGCATCTAGTGAATGATTAGCTCTCAAGTTGTGTTAAGAACAAATGGATCTGAAAGGTCAGAATCAAATGCATCTAATCATGTTTCTGGAAATCAATTGACACAAGTTGAAAATAAAATAGTCATAGGGTTACATTAATAGGTGATGGAAAGAGAGGCAGGTCTGATTATATCTCATTCCCCAGTATGACTTTCACAATTAAGCCTGTAGAAAGACAAGTGGGTTGTAGAGTGGTTGTGGAGCAAAGAATTGCTGAATTCACAAGACATCATAAATACAGTCAGGAATAATTGTTGCTACTGGAGTATAATTTTCTAAGTAACTCAACACAGAAATCATTTCTCTCAGGCAGAGAGTATGTTCTCCCTGAATGGTGTTAAATATTCACTTACTTGGAGATTACCACACTAGTGTGAACAGTTGAAATCTATGAAAGTGACCTTCTTTGAAAATTGATAAGTCAGATAACACAATGCTCAAATAGATTATTAAGGGATCTCAACTGCTTCTATAAGGGTTCATCAGTGGCCAAGTATTTTTTAAGTGCCACATAAAGTACAAATAAAACATTGTTTGAGAGGACTTCCAGGAAGATGGCAGACTAGAGGTGCCCATGGTGCATTCCTCCCACAAAGATTGAAATGGGCCCACTACCACTGTCATCACAGTTGCTGGAGCCATTGTCTGGTCCCAAAACCATCACCCATTGCAGAACACCTCCCAACAGGGCAGCATTCCTACAGGTGGCCCATCACCACAGCTGTGGAGTCTGCAGACATGAGGGAGATGTCTGCCACCACTGCAGCCACTGTTGCTGCCATGAGTTAATCCTGCTGCCACCACAGGCACTGCAGATGTGAGGGAGGCACTAGCAGGCACCAGTGTTACTGCTGCCCCCATGAGGTAACCCCATTGTTGCAAAGGACACTGCAAATGCGAGGGAGGTAGTTGCAGCCACTGGTGCCGCTACCACCCCCACAAGCTAACCCTGCTGTTGCTGCAGCCACTGGCACTGCTGTCTCCCTAAAAAGGTAACCCCACTGCTGCTGTGAACACCACAGATGAAAGGGAGGCAGTTGAAGCTGCTGGTGCTGCTGCTGTTCCCACAAGTTAACCCCACTTTCACTGCAGACATTGCAGATATGAGGAAAGCAGTTGCAGCCACTGGTAACACTGTTGCCCCACAAGGTAACCCTGTTGCTGCTAATCCCACAAGGTAACTCAGTTGCCACTGCAAACACCACAAAAGTAAGGGAGGCACTTGCAGCCACCAACACTGATGCTACCTCCATAATGTAACCCCACTGCCACCAAGGACACCATAGCTTTGTGGGACACCACTGTGGACACTATAGCCAAGCAGGTGGCTGCTAAAACCACCACTGCTGCAGACACCACCACCAGTAGAGCCACCAGGCAGCCACCATTGTCATGCAAGCAGCTGCCTCATCTGGAGCTACCTCTGCCATGCAGAAAGCCTGCCAAAACCAACTCCAGAACCACCACCACCACAAGAGTAGCCTGCTACCACAGCAGCAGCCACAGCAGTCACTGCCACTGTGGAGACTGTCATCCACTTAATTCCATTGAAACAAGGAGGGCCAAGAGCGGATTCCAGAGAAGAAGAGTAATACAAGAAGCAACTGCTCTACCAGATGACCAGAAATCAACATAGAGATACTAGAAATATGAAAAACAAGAAAATATGAGTCCACCAAAAGAATAAAATAACTCACAAGTAACAGAACCCATAGAACAGAAAACTCTTGAAATGACTAAAAAGGAATCCTGAATAAAAATCTTAAGGAAACTCAATGATATACAAAAAGACTCAGATGACACAACCAACTGAGAAAAACTATCCAGCATATGAAGAAGGAAATTTACAAAGAGATTGACACTTTAAAAAAGAATAGGGCAGAACTCATGGAACTGAAGGAGTCATTTAATGAAATAAAAATCACAACTGAGAGCTTAAGCAACAGGTTAGAGCAAGCAGAAGAAAGAATTTCTGATCTTGAAGATAGTCTCTTTGAAATAATTCAAGTGGACAAAAAGGAAAAAGAAAAGAATTTTTAAAAATAAAGAAAATCTAAGAGAGATAGCAGATACCTTAAGTGCACAAACATCCAAATCATGGGTATTCCTGGAGGGGAAGAGAAAGGAAAAGGCATTGAGAACATATTCAATGAAATAATAGTGAAAATTTTCTCAGGTATAGGGAGAGACATGGACCTTCAAATTCAGGAGGCTTAAAAATCCCCAAACAGATTCAATCCAAAGAGGTCCTCTCTGGAGCACATTAAACTCAATCTGGCAAAACTCAAAGAGAGAATCCTAAAAACAGCAAGAGAAAAGCATCAAGTCACCTATAAAGGGGTCCACATCAGATTAACAGCAGACTTCTGAACAGAAACTCTACATGATTGAAGAGAATAGGATGATATATTCATAATACCAAAGAAAAAACTGCCAGCCAAGAATATGACATCAAGCAAGGCTATCCTTCAGAAATGAAGGAGAAATAGTGTATTTCCCAGATAATCAAAAACTACGAGAGTTCACCATCACACAACCTGCCCTACAGGATATCCTCAAAGGAGTTCTACTTCTGGAATGCAAAAATGATAATCACTACCGTGAATACAAAAGAAACAGCAAAACCAACTGCAGAGGGAAAAAAGCAAATGAGAAAGAGAAATTCTATCTCACACCTCAAAAAAATAAAAAATAAAAATAAAATGAACACTAAAAACAAATGATAAAATGGAAAGAAAGAAAGAAAAGATATTTAAAACATCTAAATGAAAATCAATTAAATGCCAGAAGTAAGACAATACCTTTCAGTAAGAACCATAAATGTAGATGGATTAAGTCCCCCAATCAAAAGACAAATATTGGCTGATTGGATTTAAAAGCTAGACCCTAATATATGCTGTCTACAAGAGACTCACCTCACTTGTAAAGATACACACAAAGAGTGAAGGGATGGAAAAGTTATACCGTGCAAATGGAAACCAAAAATGAACAAGAGTAGCTATTCTTATATCAGATAAAATAGACTTAAAACCAAAAACTATAAGAAAAGACAGAGAAGACCACTATATGATAACAAATGAATCTATCCAGCAAGAAGGCATAACAATTATAAATATATATGCACCCATCATTGGTGAAACCAGATATATGCAGTAAACACTATTAGACCTAAGGAAAGAGATGGACCCAAATATAATAATAGGTGCGGACCAGAACTCCCCTCCCTCAGCACTGGACACATCATCTAGGCAACAACTCAGAAGAGAAACACAGGATTTAAACCAAACTTTAGACTAATTGGACTTGACAGATACCTACAGAACATATCATCCAACAACCACAGAATATTCATTCTTCTCATCTGCACATGGATCATTCTCCAGGATAGACCACATGTTACGTCACAAATCAAGTCTCAACAAATTTTTAAAAGTTGAAATCATTTCAAGCATCTTCTCAGACCACAATGGATTAAAACTAGAAATTAATGACAAGTGAAACTCTGCACACTATACAAACACATGGAAATTAAACATGTTCCTGAATGACATTGGGTCTAAGAAGAAATTACATAGGAAATCCAAAAAAAATTCTCAAAATTAATGAAAATAGAGACACATCATCCTAAAACCTGTCGGATGCAACAAAAGCAGTACTAAGAAGGAAGTTTATTGTGATAAATGCTTACATCAAAAGAATAGGAAGATTTCAAATAAACAACTTACTGCTATACCTCAAAGAACTAGAAAAACAAGAACAACCCAATCCCCAAATTAGTAGACAGAAGGAAATAACACCAGAGCAGAACTAAATGAAATAGAAATCCAAGAAATTATACAAAAAAATCAATGAAACAAAAAGTTGGGCTTTTTTGCGAAGATAAACAGAATAGACAGACCATTAGCTACGCTAACTAAAAAAAGAAGACAGAAGTCCCAAATAAACAAAATTAGAAATGAAAAATGAGATATTACAACAAATACCAGAGAAATACAAAGAATCATTAAAGACTATTACAGACAAGTATACATCAACAAATTTGAAAACCTGGAGGAAATGGACAAATTGTTGAACACATAAGAATAACCAACACTGAACCAAGAAGAAGTAGAAAACCAGAACAGATCAACAACAAGCAATGAGATGAAGCACTAATCAGCAGCATCCCAACAACAAAAGACCTGAGACCAGATGGCCTTACTGTTGAATTCTACCAAACTTTTCAAGAAGAATAAACACTAACTCTATTCAAACTATTCCAAAATATTGAAACAGAAGGCCACTCTCCCAAACTCATTCTATGAGGCCAGGATCATCCTGATACCAAAACCAGACAAAGATACAACAAAAAAAAGAAAACTATAGGCCAATATCTTTGCTTAACATAAACACAAAAATCCTCAATAAAATATTAGCAAATAGAATACAAAAACACATCAAAAAATGTATATACCATGATCAAGTGGGATTCATCTCAGGGATACAAGGATAATTCAACATATGCAAGTCAATAAATGTGATACACCTCACCAATAAAGTCAAGGACAAAAATCATATGTTCATCTAAACAGATGCAGAAAAAGAATTTGACAAAATTCAACATCCCTTCATCATAGAGACTCCCAGGAAATTAGGTAAAGAAGGACAGTATCTCAACATAATAAAGGCCATATACAAAACCCTCACTTCCAATAATGGAAATGGGAAAGTGGAAAGCTAAATGGGGGAAAGTGCAAAGCTTTTTCCTTAAGAATGGGAACAAGACAAGGATGCACACTCTCACCACTCCTATTGAATATAGTAATAGAAGTACTAGCCAGAGCATTCAGGCAAGAGAAAGAAATAAGGGGCATCCAGATTAGAAGAGATGAAGTCAAATTGTCCCTGTTTGCGGATGACATGATCCTATATGTAGAAAAATCTAAGTACTCTACCTAAAAACTCTTAGAGCTGATAAATGATCTCAGTAATTTTGCAAGATATAAAATCAACATGCAAAAATCAGTAGCATTTTCATACACCAACAACAAAATAGCAGAAAAAGAAATCTAACCCACTTACAATACTCACCAAAAAAAAAAAAACTAGGAATAGGTTTAACAAGAAGGTGAAAAATTTCTACAATGGGAACTACAAATCACTGTTGAAAGTAATTAAAGAGGACACAAAAAGATGGAAAGACATTTTATGTTCCTAGACTGGAATAATTAATGTTGTGAAAATGTCTATACTACCCAAAGCCATCTACAGATTCAATGTCATCCCCATTAAAATACCAATGATTCTTCACATACATAGAAAACAGTCCTAATATTCATATGGAACAGTAAAAGACCCCAAAGAGCCAAAGCAATCCCAAGCAAAAAAGCTAAAGCCAGAGGTATAACACTACCTGACTTCAAATTATACTACAAAGCTATTGTAACCCAAACAACATGGTACTAGCATACAAACAGACACTTGGACCAATGGAACAGAATAGAGAACCCAGACACCAGCCCTTAGACTTACAGCCAACTGATCTTCAACAAGCACACCAAGAACATAAATTGGGAAAAGGACAGCCTCTTCAATAAATGGTGCTGGGAAAACTGGGTAACCATCTATAGAAGAATGAAACTAGACTCTTACCTCTCACCATGTCCCAAAATCAACTAAAAGTGGATTAATGACTTAAATATAAGACCTGAAACTATAAAATTCCTAAAAGAAAACATAGGAGAAACACTTCAGGAAGTAGGACTGGGCAAAGATTTTATGAATATAACCCCAAAAGCACAAGCAACAGAAGGAAATATAACAAACTAAACAGCTTCTGCACAGCAAAAGAAACTATTAGCAGAGCAAAAAGACAACCTACAGAATGGGAGGAAATATTTGCAAACTATGTATCTGACAAAGGATTAATATCCAGAATCTACATGGAACTCAAACAAGTTAACATTAAAAAAACAAATAACCCAATTTAAAAATGGGCAAAAGAGTTAAGTAGGCATTTCTCAAAGGAAGATACACGAATGGCCAATAGGTTCGTGAAAAAATGCTCACCATAAGTAATCCTTAGGTAAATGCAAATCAAACCACATTGAGATAGCATCTCAGTCCAACTAAACTGGCTGTTATCCAAAAGACAGAATAACAAATGCTTGTGAAGATGCAGAGTAAAGAGAAATCTCCTACACTGTTGGTGGGGCTGTAAATTGGTGCAGCCATTATGAAAAATGGCATGGAGGTTCCTCAAACAACTGCAGATAGAACTGACATATGATCCAGCAGTTCCTCAGCTATCGGGTATATACCCAAAGGAATGGAAACCATCATGTCAAAGGGACATCTGAAGCCCCATGTTTATCATAGCTCTATTTACAATAGCCAAGAGTTGAAACTAATCAAAATGCCCATTGTCAGATGATTGGATAAAGAAAAGGTGGCATATATACACAATGGAATAGTACTCTACCATACAAAAGAATGAAATACTGCTATTCACAGCAACATGGATAACCTTAGAGAAAATCGTGTTAAGTGAAATAAGCTAGGCACAGAAAGAGAAAAAATGCACATCCTCACTCATAAGTGGGAGCTAAAAAAATAAATGAATGAATAAAAAAGAAAGAAAGATACAACAATCACAGTAATACCTTGAACTTTTGAAAGGAGAGATAGAACTGAGGTTTCCAGAGATGGGAAAGGGGAAGGGGAGGGAGGTAAGGCAAGAACTGGTAAAGGGACACAAAAAAATATTATATTGTATAATCTTGATATACTAATTATCCTGATTTGAGCATCATATATCGCCCACAGGTATTGATATTTAAGTCTGTACCAGACAGATATGTACAATCAACTGTGTTACAATAAAAAGTAAAGAAAAGAAAACCACTGTTTGAAATACACTAAATCCCCAGACTCAGCTTATACCAAATGCTATACCAGCCCCAACCTAAGCAGTTCCCAAACTTCGTGTGGAATCAAGGGAAACAAAAATATAATATTACATTTTAGTGAGATTATTACAGTGAATCTCAACAAAGAACAGATCTCTCAAAATTAACATACTACAACTTAAAGCACTTGATATTCCTTTATGCCATTGGACAAGAATATGTAACTCAAATTTTTAGCAATTGTGAATGCATTCATTGAAACAAAAATTTTTGTGATAATTCTGCTTTTACTTTCCATTTTTTGTTTTCAAGATTGAATATCTGATTTGATTGGCTTTCCCAGATTGCCAATGAAGAAATATAATTTGAAGATCTCCACTCTTGGCGCACATTCAAATCGACTGGTGAGATTTTAAAACATACCAATGCTTCTGCCCAGTTCCAGAGATTCTTAATTTAATTCGCCTAAAGGGGAGTCCTGCCACTGGTGCTTTTTAAAAGACATCCCAACTGATCCTAATGTTTAGCTAGAGTTGAGAATTACTGAGCTAGATAAGCAGAATTGTTCTTTTGAGGCAGTTCCTTTTCAATGAACTTTAGAAATCATGTGAGTTATAAATATAGTGTGGGTGTCAAATCAGATAAATCTGAGATCTGTTTATATTTTAATGAATTAGTAAGTTAATTTTAAAAAATGGTATCTATAAATAGAATGATTGGATTCAAGGAATGAAAGTCTGGTAGCAAGCAAGACAGACTACTATTTTTAGGAAAAGAAAGAAAAACCACAGCAGAAGTTCTGGGATCCAATTAAGGGCTCTTCCATAATTCTTTATTTGCACTGGGTTTAACATTGGAATGATTTAGTCCTTCAGGCCATATAGTCATAAGATCAGAATTGCTTTACAAAAATATTTTTCTTGGTTGACATTTTATAGGTAAATAAATAACAAAGGATTTATGGGAAATATATGGGTCAATATTACAGCCCGACCACATATCTTAATGAGTTGTAAAAAGCTGTTAAATTGCTTCAAAATGTGCCAATATTATTAAGAAGTAAAGTACAACATTGGAATTTTAAATCGGCCTTTTGCTTAATTATTTAAATTCCTTTTAATACTAACAGTTACTGTCTCTCACAAATGTTAAACTGTAGTTTCTTTAATGATACTTTTCATATATTCCAAATATGAGTCAAAATTATTTTTTGGCAAACTTATCCACTAGCCTAATTTTAAGTTTTGTATCCAGGATTGTGATAATTGTTGTTAAAAAAATGCAAATACTACATATACTCTTTTCTCTTTGTCAACACAGTCTTTCACATTACCTAACATTCAGAAGTTCTCAATTCAGCACTTATTATCTAGCTCGATGCATTTGTTATTTAAATAACCAACCGATTTTCTCTTATTATATTGAAACACTCTTATTGTGTAGATATAGCCTCTGTGAACTTGAACCAAAATTATTGTGTTTGGAAGAGAGACAATATTTGATTGTTATTTTTTTATATTCACCTGAAATTTGAAGGATTTATTTAACTGCTCCTCTATTTTGG
This sequence comes from Galeopterus variegatus, assembly GCF_000696425.1. Taxonomy (NCBI): domain Eukaryota; kingdom Metazoa; phylum Chordata; class Mammalia; order Dermoptera; family Cynocephalidae; genus Galeopterus; species Galeopterus variegatus. Next base: position 59,877 of record NW_007726419.1, on the reverse strand, counting down.
GGCATGTATCTTTGTAAAATTTTTTCACTATTATCACACTGAAAGGGCTAACACATTTGAGAAAGAGTTAATATCCTTAATATATAAAGGGAGTTTACTATTCAATAAAAATTACCATACCAGTAGATAAATGTATAACATAATACAAAAACAAAATAGATAAAAATAAAGAAAAAAATTAACAGAAAGAATAGGCAAATTAATATAAAAATGACAAGTATTTTAAAATATAATTTAAAAGGGAGATGGCATAGATAGAAATTTAGATAAAGATAGAGAATTTAGTTAAAGATTTTTATTCTAATCAAAGATCTTAATTTAGATAAATTTGGATACTGGATAGAATATACTAGAGTTCTTAAGAGCACAGGCTTCAGGTAGTCAGATCTGGATTCAATTCTTGATTGTGCAGACACTTCCCAGCTATTTGACTTTAGGCAACAGACTGATTTCCCTCAGCCTCAGTTTTCTCACTTGTGAAATGGGAATAATAATAGTACTTAACTTAGAACATTTTGTAAAGATTAAGTAAGATAATGTTCATAACACTGTTTCTAACAAACAGTAAGCTCTCAATTTATTGGAACTATAATAATTCCCAATGTTGCCAAGAGTGCATGGAGCAAGATATCATAACACACTCCTGATAGGATGAATTGCTATAGTTTTTCAGGACTTTATATATGATTTGACTATATATATGTCAAAATTCTCCCATACGTCCATACTCAAAGAACCAATAATCCTGTTTTTAGTATATTATCTAAAAAAATTAGAGATGTGGTCAAGGATATACATGCACACCTATTCATAACACACTTTTATAATTTAATGACTAATGTTATAGCAGAAAGCCACATTGATCTTGTATAATAGAGGTTTTAAGATTTGCAGAAATAAGGATGTCAGTTTATAAAAAGTGGATAATATGTCCTAAATTGTTAAAAATATGCCTTGGAAAAGAAAATTCAGTTTTCATTTTGAATTTAATAAAATTCAAAATAATTCAATAATAATTCCTACTTCTCTTTTGTATCATGCTTGTTTTTCTTAACTTGAACGTGGCATACTTAAGCATACTTCATTTGTGAGAGTAACTAAAATTAATGTGTGAGCTCATCCACTCCCTTCTTAAAGACAAGTTCTTTAAAAAACACTTTTTTCCTCACATTTTCCACTTTATGGGAGGAGATGTAGAAGAAGAAAACATAGTTCAATTATTCTTGCTCTTTATGAACACACAATTAAACCACAGAGAGAATATTTCTTTGCAGAATTTTTGTTGTCTTCATGGCATAGCATTTAGAAAAAATAAGGTTTTTTTAAAATTTGTTTTTGTCAGCTCAAAACATGAAAATAGATAAACACATTTGCAGGAAACATAGAGGCTACAGTTGAGCTGGTATGAGTTTGCCCATATGCTACATGTCACATACAAAATTCACTTGGTGTAGGTTCAGTGAGCAAAGCAGACATCCTCCTGTGAACTTAAACTGAGGTACCATGAGATACTGGGACCTCTGATCCCCAAAACACACCCTATGTGTTATGGGACATCCATCAATCCTCTAGAGAAAGAAGGCAACAGTGGTTTCACATATGAACCCAAAAAGAAAATCACGAAGACGGACACTCAGGATAGAAGGAGTTGGTTTGTGGTCAAGGTGTTACACACACGTACCACTTTCTAGTACCAGCTTCCACACTGAGAGAAGCAAAAATTTACTTTTTTAACTATCATATGCTTCTGAGCAATGCAGAGTGAACCACTTAGTCACAATTCTTTAAAAGAAAAAATCATGATTTTGTTAACATTTTTAAAGATAGGATTGGTTTATTTCTACAACCAAACATTATATGAAAATAGATAACTAGATCACCAATTGTATCTCACATTTACCTCTTTGGAATCAAGAGTTTCATGTTCAGGAATAGCCACCATTGGATGACTCAGCTTCACAGAAAAGATGCCAGGATGTGATCAGGAGTAGAAGTGAGGAGAAATAAATGTTTAAATTTCATTTAAATAGACAGTTAGACAATGACATATGTATATTATTGCAGGTAATAGTAGATTCTACCCAGTGTAAACATTAACATTCGATTGACATTAAAAACCAAAGGAAGATATTTTGGTAGATGGTGAGTACTTTGAGCATAAGACCATGTCTTATTCATTTTTGTGTCACACAAACTCTAGTGGTGCTTAGTATAAAGCATAGACTGTCATTAATTATTTATTGAACAAATGAATTGTCAAAACACACTGATAGATTTCACAGATAGGAAATGAAGTTAAATTTATGTTTCAGTCCTCACACATAGGCCTCTAATTGAAAAGCTGCAAAGCAAAAGCTAATCATGACCTACAGTAAATGTAGATGATTCTATAGATAGAAAATACTAGGAATGTAAAATATTGTGCATTATTGTAAATATTAATAATCTCAATAGACAGGGACCTCACAAGCATTGCAATCCCACCACATAATGTTATTATAATGTAATTTACAACATAGTGACAGTTTAACAGACGGGAGGTTTCTTTCTTATGAGAGAATTTTTATTATTACATGGGTCTTCTGAGCACTACACATACACTTAAGCCTATTAAGACAGAAGACAGACAGACTGAGAGACACACACAAAGAGAGGGGGAGAGCAATTATTTGGAATGAAACCTGTTTACCCCTTTTTGGTATTCACTATCTCTCTTCACTCCGACTTAAGGGTAACCACAAGACCCAGTTTGCTAGAAACATTCCTTATTTTTGCTATTGCTCTGGGCAAAGCAGGGCTATGGAAATGATTGGAATGCTTTCACTCTCAACAGGGTCCTGCTTTGGGCAATAAATCAATAAACAGTGACTAGCACCTAATTCTCCAGAGCAATTTAGAGGAAGCCAGCAATTTAGCATTGGCCCCAGGAGGACTTCAATTTCTGGCTGTTTGGGAGACCACAGAGGTCCCTGTCTGACATTTCCTCAGGCTTCCCTCTGTTCCAGCAGACTTTCCAGAATGGAGTCTGCTTTTACTTAAAGTTACAGTCTCACTAAATCCTAACCCTTACACTCTGTTCCCACCCATAAAACCTTCTGGGTATCATAGCATCAGGACTCCTAGTTTCCCAAGACCATTGCTTTAAATAGAAGTGTGATCTGGCCCTAAGGCCAACTAGGCATCAGATCTAAATAGCATTCCAGAGAGCAGCTGAAAGCATCTACTTTCTCCTGTCTCCTGAGATTCTAAGCATGGCTTAGAATCAGACCCTATGTACCACTTCAAGCTTCGAACCCAAGTAATTGGTCCTGGAGACAGCAGTCTTTAATATACCTAGGCTAAGTGGTACAGTATTTATATGAATCATCAGAGTTTCTACAATGTCAAGTTTCCACTCTCCTAATCTCCTAAGACAGAAAAAAAGAATTATCCTGAAAATTTTAAATGTTGATAATACCCAAATAAAATATTCAAATGAAACTGGAAAAACAATTGAGTCATTATGTGATATTGATTTTTACATTCCATTCATTCTTTCCAATATAGGTATTAATTAATTTAAATCCATTTCATTTTAATCTTGAATTTCAAAAACCATGTGTTGATTATCTTAACCAATGAAGGAGAACAAAAATTACTTATTAATTAGTAATTAGTAATTAGAGCCTTATTAATTAGTAATCTCCAAATCATTTATACTTGGCTTTGGAATGCTTTCTTCTATTTATGGTCTATTATCACAGTAGGTTTGCCTTTTTATTATCCTTAAGCTGGCTGAAAATGTGATATTAATATCTTATAAAGGTTTATGTATTTAGTGACAGTAATTTACTATGTACTCACATAATAATCCTTTACAAGTATTTGTTCATTTAGTTTTCACAACAACCTGGCAAGGTGAGCACTGATATTACCCTATTTTACATATGAGAAAACTAAAGCACCAAGAGGTAAAATAATTTATGCAAGGTAAAAAACTAGCAAAGAGAGGAGCCATAATTGAAATCTGGGATGACAGTTCCCAGAGACTGCTCTCCAAGCATGTGCGAGGTTGTCATATGCCCCTGGGAAGATACGTGCGAGAAGGGAGAGGGGAAGACAGGCAGAGAGAGGAAGTGAGTGGGGTGTGTCATTTAACAAAGGGAAAAGCCACATACTAAAGTCAAGAGTGTCCTATTCAGAGGCCAGAAGCAGTTCAGTGGTGGCTTGTGTAGCTATGAAAGGCGATGCAGGTGATACAGTAAACTGGAACTTGTACATCAGATGAGGAGTCTGAGCTTTATTCTCTTGGGCAGTGAGAAGTCTTTGAAGTCCTTTAAGCAAGAAAGGAGCATATGTGATCAGATTTTCATTTCCAAAAAGTCACTGTGGCTAATGTGCAAACTATGGATGGGGCGGGGGGGGGCAGAAGTAATCCATGAGAGAGAGAGAGGGAAAGAAGGAAGGAGAACATTTAAATAAAAATATTGCGTCAGAGAACAGAATAAACTCAAATTTTTCTGGGTGATTCTAGCCCTCCTACTCTCTAGGATGAATGAAGAAGCAGCAGGTAGACACATTTATTTTTTCTGGATTAGGGATGAAACATTGGGAAACATAGGAGAGAAATAATGTTGAATGCTGAAATCTCTGCCAAATAGAGATTTTGTAATGCATGAGGACCACCGATGTCAAGAGAGGGCAATAAAACATAGCATGAAAATCCTGCTACAATCAGAATGTAAACAATGAAACTAAAACATTAAAATAACCTCTGCATAGGTGAATGGCTTGCTCTCCAGAGAACAGGTGAACACTGAAGGACAGAGAGTCATCCAGCCCTGTTTACTTGGTGGTCAGTGTTCTGAAAAACATATTATTATTTTGCCGCAAATAAAAAAAATAACTAAAAACTCATTAATTTTATCATCAGAGCATTATTCATCATAGAAGGATGAATGAAATTGAAAGCTCAGGTGAGAGGAGACAAAACATGCTATTATCCTGGATGGAAAATCCAGTCCTAGATATCCTATAACAGATTAACCAGACCTTTGCACACTCACCACTTTTGGATAATCAACAGGTGGTGTTTGAATGAAAGGTTCAGTTGATTTTTATTACACCCTTGATCACAGCTGCCACCAAACTAATATAAAGCCTTGTGAAGTGTTTGTTATCAGTGTGAGGCTTTCTTATAAATGCCGTTGCTTCTCCAGAGATTTTATGAACTTATCTAACAAAGAAAAAGAGATAAAATCCCCTCAAACCAACCAGAAAAATGAGAACCCAACAGCTAGAAAAAAAAATAAAGTGTGGTGATATCAGTTAATTAAGTTTTTAACATGCATAAGAAATGGGATTTAAAGCTCTAGTTTTTATGAAACAGTTCTCTCTTCTGTGATTATGAAGTAGGTTTGGACCGCCATAAATTATAGAGCTGAAAATGTGTTTCAGAAAGTTATAACATTTAAAAATCACCAAGGGTGCTATACATTCCATTCAGATTTCAATTCTTTGGGATTGGTTTTTTGTTCAAATATATCCTCTTGTAAACCTTTTTAACGACATGAGTTTTCAGTAATCTGTATCTTTACTTTTCTCTCTCCACTTAGATTTGTGAAATACTCAAGGTAGAGTATTACCTTCTTAAGAATACCTCTCAAAAGTAGACAGGACAAATTATTGTAGCAATAAGTATATATAGAACTGTTTTGTAAGTATGATGTTGTCATTAAGAAACCTTAAGTCATTGGAAGTCAAGGATCATGTGTTATTCATCTTTAGGTTTTCTGGACCAGGCACTGTGCCCACCCAGCACAGAGTAGATATTAAAACAGTATTAAATGAATAAATTAATGAAAGGAAGAATGAGTAAATGGTTAGAACAAAGAAAGAGGATTTTCTAACTTGCAAAATTAAAGGGTTCTGAATTAGTAAAGAATTAGAAGGGGTTTACTGCATTGCTAAAGATATCTTCACTTGTATGAGACTTTGCAAACTAGAGACCTAGAACTATTACACAAGTGAGTTCTGTGTGATCTTCATAATTATTTTGCTTTAGAAAAAACTGTATTTAGCTGTTTAGTTGTCAGTGTTTAAGTCCACAGATTCCATGTGTGCATTTGTATTTCTGGTTTCTCTTGAACTGTTCAAGGTCTTGCAACACTAGGCTTGCTATCATCTAGGTCTAGATAGCAGCCTGCGCGTTTTAGATGAAGCTAAAGGTCTTCGTGTCAACACATCCCCACCATTCTTATTATGAGGAGGCCAAAGGCCAGAGGTCGCCTATTATCATGCTTATACATACACATCTGGCTTGTTTCACTCATTTTGAAGATCTGCCTGGCTAAACAAAGCATTAGAGTTTTTAATCCTGGATTTACAACAAATTGCAGTGCAAAGGAAGCACCCAGGAAATCTTACAAATTTCTGATTCTGACACAGTAGGTGTGGAGAGAGGCCTGAGATTCTGAAATCTAATAGCTCTCAGCTGATGCTACCACAGATTGAATAGTGAAGCCATAACCAATATCTTTGTATAAACTGATAACACTGACATATTTCAAATATTTATCTATTCACAATTGAAATTAACTACACTCAAAACATTCCAATCAAATAAGTTGTACCACAAGGTGTATAATTAAACAATTTACCACAGATTTGTTTATTAAGTATCTGCTAATGGGTAGGCACTTTGCTAGATGCTAGGAATAAAACAGTGAACAGTACTGTTTCTTCCTTGAGGACAACAGCCTAGTCAGAGACACAGATATTAATTTATATAATAAGGAATATATAAATACAAACACAAAATAATGCATTAAGAAATAAAAGTACTGAGTGCCTTGCGGGTTCATAGCAGATAAATCTGACCTAATCTAAGTGGATGAAGGAATATTTTCCCAAGAGGCTGAAATCCAAAGGAGAAGTTACCTAATAGGGACAAGGGGTATGGAGTTAGTCCCTAAGAATTACTCACAATTACGCTGACTAGAAGATAGGGAGAAAATGCAGAGTGGATGGGCAAAATGAGTGAGCAAGAGAGAATGTCGGGAACCGAGGCCAGAGAACTACTGTGCAGGTATATGCATGTGTCTACTCTGCTCAGATTCAAAGGAGTAAGCCCTTGAGAATGCTCATTAAATGAATAAACACTGTTAAATATGAGTTTGTCTCATTTTCCAAAAAGACTGCAAGCTGCTTGAGGATAGAGTTCTTCATATCCTAGAAGTTGTGTGCCAAACAGTAATTAATTGATGTTATTGCTCACAATTCTATGCCTTGGAACAAAACATGGGCAGTGCTCTGAATTTTTCTTTAATGAGGCCAGTTCATGATATGTGCTGTGGAGGAGAAAGCTGTTTTCAATAACAGCCAGAAATGTGCCATTCCTACTAAAAAGACAATTGGCTATGTCTTAAATCTTTAACCTGCATTAGCCCAATTATTAAAAATATATTACAAGAAAACATCAGTAGCTTAAATATTTATTTTTAGAATTTAAAGTACAGCATCTATTTTGGGGGATACCTAAGGGTTTACAAATGTGTCTATCCCACTAACTCCCTATGTGTCCTGGCTAAAATCACTTTGTGCCTGGGCCTCAGTTTCCTCATCCTTAAAATCTGTGCCCCAACTAGATGAGTTCCAGTTCCCCTTCTAGTTGGATAAATTCATTGATTCTGTGATGCTTAAGCAAAAATTATTGATCGATAAATGATTCTGTCTCAAAAAAAAGTTTTTCTTTTTTGGAATCTTTTACATCGAGCCACAGCTGAGGTAAGGTTTTGCCTGTGGGTTCGGTAAAAATAAATTCAGAGAATCTTGCCGGAGATCCTTAATATCAGATTCTAGTTCTACCACTTATTCTTTCCATGAACTTCTATAAATTCAGATAGCTTCACAACATTGCTTTGTGTATTCCCTAAGTATTATAATATGCTCAGTTGATAATATATGTTAATTGATACATGTTAGTTGATACATGTGTTAATTATTTTATAAGCCCACAGGACACTCACTGTTGAGTGCTCATCATTAATATCATTCTATTGAAGTCTAAATTTTAAGAATACCAGTAAAAAACAAAAAATATTCTGCTCCGATATTTGTAACAGAACTTCTGTGATATGGTTATAAACTCCCACATTATACTGTTTTTATTCTTCGCCTTTCCTCTTCTATCCCAGAAGGCAGAGATTTAGGACATGTTTGTTAAAATTCCTTCCTTCAAAGACCACTTTCTGAAGGACAGCCTAATGGAGCTTTATGTTTTCTGTTTTTTGTCTGTCTGCTATATGTTCAGCCTGTTTGAAAACAAATACCACATCCTTTTATTTATTCACATTTTTCATCTAGAGTTGTTTCTTTCTCAACTACAAAACCATTTGCCTAGGGAAATAAACTATACCATTCACTTTTTTCAGTACACAGCTTCCAGATTGTAATGAAAATGGAGCAAAATCTATATTCCAATACCATTTTAGGATTCAAAATAAGTTCCAGAAACTGAAATTGGAATTGACATGGAAACATATTTGTTTTTCTTAAGGTCTATCCTTTAAGAGCACAATTAGTTGCTTAGTACTACAGGTAAAACATCATTTTCAATTGTTTTTAATATCATACTAGTCTAGTATAATCATAAACCAAATGTTTCCTTCTTCATGAAAGATAATGTTGGTGGATATTTTTCTACATTCTTTATCTTCGATAACGGGGGTATTAGCCATTTTATTCCAATATGACATACAACAGAAAATAAATGGCTCTATATTAAGACTCTCAACTTTATTAATACTTTTCGTTCCTACTTCTGCCTTATTCTGATCCCAGCTCTTACCAATTTGCAGCCAGTTACCTACAAGTTACTGGAAACCTATCCCAGAGCCCACGAATGTATCATCAGCTGTCAACTGATGTATCAGAGGATTTGGAAGAGTATTTAAGAGGAGGAATAGATATGACTGGGATGGGATCAAGCCATGTCCCCCCACACACACACACACCTCGATACCCTTACCAGACCTCACTCTGCTGTCTCCTAACACTGAACCCCCAGCAGCATCATTGGGATGGGGGGGCTGTTGAGGAGGGAGAGGGTACATGAGTGGTTAGCAGGCAGATGAGCTGAGGACTGTATGTCTACAGGTAACTGCAGAGTGCCTCCTGCATGGTGCCTACTGGCCCCATCTTCCTGACCTTGGGCCACATTCCTCCATCCCCACATCTCTCCATGCATTGTTTCAAGCTATATTTCAAAATTATGTAAGTTCTTCCTACCACTTTTACCATCTCCTTTATACACCTTTGAACAGTCACACAGTCTTTCCCAGTCCTTTCCTTTCCCCTCTACTCTTTGCTCTAACCATATGGTCCTGCCAGGCACTGAAACTTCTTGGTCTTAGATTATGGCCATTCCTGAGGGATCTGAAGGAGTCTAAGATCTCCCTTACGTAGAATCTGTCTTCTTTTACTTCCAGCTATGTTCTTGCTAGAACCACAAACTAACAGCTATAGTAGTTCTTTATTCAAACTTCAAATCATAAAATAGGTGGGGTATTTACTGATTGCTAAGAAACCCACAGAAAAAATACTATACTATCAGTAGGTCTCAGCCATTCCAAAGGGTGAGATCTTTTGAAAATTAGGATAAGAAGGTTCATAATACTACTAAATTTGTCTAACATATCACCTAGAATTTTATGAACAGTTGAAATGTCATTCAATGGTGGTGTCATAAAATATATACTCAGTCATGAGGCATAAGGCCTCAGAATATTTGCCAAATAAAGACCTGCCTTAAAAACTTCCTTGGATGAAAAACTTAAATAAGAAAAGAAATATAGGAGGATTCTGCAAGAAATAAAAGAAGGAAGATAATAAAACAACCTCATTAAGTGATCTGTTGACATAAAAACAAAACAAAACAAAAAATAAAAACAAAAGTGAAAGACCATGGAAAAGAAAGAAACTCTAACCATAACATGCCAGAAATAAACCTCTAGAATTGGACAGTATCAATATGGTGGGAGGTGATGGAAGGGGGCTGAATGGACTTGCTTTACCAGAAGTTACAGACAATGGTAGAGTTACGTGACATGAATATGGACCCTGAGTTAAGAACAATCATAACAACAAAACAGATTTAAGTTTAAAGCAGTAAATTAAAACCACATCTCTCCAATGGAAAACTGAAAAGACGAGATAAGGAATAACAGTCATGGAAAATGTAAACTACTATGGCAGAATTAAGGTCATGTAATGAGATAATTTCATATATTAAAAGAAATCTCTCAAGATAAAAAAAAACTGAAGATCAGAAAACAGGAGGGTACTTCAAAAAGTTCATGGAAAGATTTGTATTATCTTTTAATTCTATTTTTCCACTAACTTTTTGAAGTACCCTCATATACTAGTAAAAAAAAAAATCAATGAACAAGAAGATAAGACCATCATAAACGTATATTCCTAAAAATATAGCATCAAAATATTAACATTTTTCAATGTTTGACTTCAATTATTTGAGATCAAGAAGTGGTCTTACACTTTATTTGAATGTCTTCATTGAGCTAAGAAAGTATTCAACATCCCATGGTAGCTAAGTAAATATTTTTATAAAACCTGAGCAAGGGCCCAACCCAACAGTCATATCTTTTTTCCCAGAAGGGGTTTCTATTTTATTCACAGAACATATGAAACATGCGGCTCATATGAAGGGAAATTGGCATCATTGTTTGATGGCTATAAATGAAACGTCTGAGTTGTGTTTTCATCAGTCACACATGAGAATAAACGTCAACAAATTTAACAATCTGAAAGAATTGTATGCTCATATTTTAGTGAGAGGAGTAAAACAAGGATCACATTAAGCAAGATAAAGCAACATGAAAAGAAATCTCAGCTTGAAGTTTCAAAATAATAGACTCCTTGACTATACAAATACCACATGGTAAATAAATATGGCTTTTAAAAAGGATAGTGAAATAAATTAAAGCAACAAGACAGATAAGTTGAACTATTTGAAATTGATGAAACCGATGTTTTTGTAGGTCAAGAACTGTTGAATAATAGCAATTTCATGCAGCTTTTATAAAAAATAGATACATTTAAAAAAATAAGTATGTAATATCATTTCAAGAAGGTTTAGACAAGCAATAGTGCTCAAAGGCAAAGAAAATATACATGTTTTAAAGATTCAAGTCACAGATATATAATGCCTCTACCATGGTTTTCATTATATTTCAGGGATAATAATGCATGGCTCATAGCCACCTCCTTCTAGAGAATATCCCCTGGGCTGAGAAGAGTGTCCTAACCCTGAGTTAGTTGACACTCTCCCCAGTCTACAGCTCACAGCCAATGACTGACTGATAACAAATGCCAGAGGGTAGCTCCTTTTTACCAGGTGTGGATAACTTTGCAATTTATGTTCTTGAATTGTCTCCCTGAGTATCAGGCCAAGGCTGGCCATTACCTGAAACTACATTTGCTCAGCTCTTTTCTCAATTCGGATTCATTTTCTCCCTTCCTAGATGCTTTTCTGAAGAGCACTCCCTCAATAAATCACAAACACCTAAAGCCCTATCCCAGGTTCTGCTTCTAAGGAACCCGACCTAAATACCACACAAAGGATCAGGGGCAGGTGGCTGCTGCATTCTGTGAAATCCAAGGAGCTCACTTTTCCTTAGTGCCTCTATCTGAATGAGGTGCAAACTCATGGCAGTTTATTTTCTCTATGCCTATAAAACACAAGAATAGTCAATTAATTCCAAGGGGCTAGCATGTTATTTTACAAGAACTCTAAAAATCATCTTTTCCAAAGCATACTTTTTTTCACTTAAAATGCCATCCCGCCTACCTCCAGCCACACATTTCCTTCGAATTAGCAAATTCTTAATTTTTAAAATGATTTTACTAAAACTATCACAATAAAAAAGTCTAGCTAGATATTATATGTTCAATGCCAGACAACAAATGTGATCAGAGACAGACATTTTGTCACTAAGATTAAGCCAAAATGAGAAATATAAATAACAAATTGATTGTTCTCAATTTTCTGGAAAAAATTCAGAAGTCAACTGTTTCATGATTAAACTGGGTACATGTTAAGAATGATGACTGGCAATTAGACAACCTGGAGCATGCCCCGTTTCAAATGCCAGCCTGTCTGTCATTAAGGCATCTATTGTGTTGAAAGGATCTTTTTGCCCTCTAGTGGAGAACGTAACTAAATGTGATTGGCACTTGATTTTGCAGAACTGTTTCTCTTAGAATATCTGCTCCCTGGTGTTCACTTTTTAATGTTAAAAGTCCTATTAATTTGCATTTAGCCATTTTGAACAGAACATCCTTCTTGAACATTTTAAACAAATCCATCCATTTTGAAAACAATTTGCATCATCAAATAGTGTCCATGTTTTCGTTTCCTGAAAAATCTCTACACATGAAAAATCCATTTTGTCTGATAAAGCTTTTCTTTCTATTCCATCCACCTCAAAGTGTTTCCCTTCCAACACATCCTAAAAGTTACTGAATTCCCATCGCCTCCAAAAGTTGCCGAAAAAGTTTCAGACTAGAGAGCAATGCAATTTATCTCTACAAGTATGACGATTGAAAATAAATTACCTTGGTTTATTCACACAGAAAGATTTCTAACTATATGTACAGTTAGAATACAAACAAACATTATTAATGAAGAGGCTAGAAGGAGGTTTTGCCTTCTAAATTTAAGATGACTTTTTTCAGTAAATGTGGCTGCCTCAATACATTTTTGTCAGAATATTAGATATATAATGGTTCTCTTAGCCACTAATCTTTGGAACTGTGGCTGCCAAAAGAATGTTGGAGCCTGGGGATAAAATGTGAAAAGCATTGTGGGGATCATGATAAACCCTGGCTCTGCCAATAACTCATGCTGTGACTTTGGGTGTGTCTCTTTTCATCTTTAGCCTTCCCTTTTCATATCCGTAGACTGAAGAAACTCAGATGGCCTCAGCCATTAGTTCCAGTCCTGAATTATAGGTCACTGTGTTTGACCAGCTGGAAGCCTGTGACTTCAGGGTGGTGGTGATGGAGAAGATGGTGATGCTATTTCATTGATATTTTGGGGGAAGCTCTCAAGAAAAATTAATTAAACACCAGCTTTTAAGCCATACCATTGAATCTTGTACAAATTATTCACACTTTCTGAGCCTCCATTTCTTCATATGTAAAAGAAAGGGAATAAAACCTACTTTATGATTGTTTTGAAATTTAAATAAAATACCTTCTATAAAGTAAGTGGCATCTTGTCTATTTTGTCTATCTATTAGTTTCTTCTTTACAAAATTTCAGTGACCCCGCCCCCAACTCACTTCTGTTTCTTCTCCCCAGTTCAGATAATCCATTATGCCCAGGAATGTGGAAGCTGTCTAGCAGTCTTGTTGATAATTACACCCTATAGTTCCTGATTCCAGTTGCTTCTTCAATTCTCTGGCCTGCTTTTATATTCTCAAGTTTGCCCTATTCCTTTTCTTTCCTACCTTGAAATCTTCTCCCATGCTGTTTCCTCTAACTGGAATGTCTAGCTCACCCCCAACCTTTACTTCTTTTCAGATCTCACATCAAACATTATCTCCTCATTGTTTTTCCTGATCCATCAGACTAGATCGGGAGTTCTATGTACTCATAGCTACCTGCTTGTCTTCTGCATGGCAATTGTCGCAATCATAATTAAGTAATGAATTTTTCCTTGTTTAATTTATGTTTTCCCTAAGAAGAAAGTAAGTGCCTGGTAAAGGACCCTCATATGTCTGTCTCCTTTCTTTCCAATTCATGGGTAGCACAGACAGTGCTTTGTACCAAATGTATACTCAATAAGTCTTTGTGAAATAAATAAATAATTGTACTTTGTCAACTTCCATACTCCAAGGCTCCTAGATTTCCTGTTGAAAGAAAAAAGTTACAGACTATGTTCTTTGTTTTTTTGTAGGAAATTAGGCTATTAGTTAGACAAGGATTTTGTAACCTTGAACCAAATCACTTAATTTAGTGTTCATGTTCTCATTTTGCAGCTATGTACAATTGTAAACTGCTTGTCTCAAAGGGATGTTACTTTATTTTCAAAGCATACTTACAGAGGATTTTTCACATCTTTGGATCTAAGTATTTACAATTTACACTAGAAAAATTAATTATTTCCAAGCCCCCTCAGCCTTTGAACTGGCAAGTGAAGGTTAGAATTACTTTAGATTTTCCCTTCTAATCTGCTTTAACTTCCATTGATTGATCTTTTCTAAAATATCAGAAGAAATTTCAGAAAACTCCTGTCAGAGAAGCTACTAAAAAATTTAGCCCATGCTTATTTGAGAATATGCCTATAATATTAATATTTTAATTCATTTACTGGATTTCTGTAGGTTCAGAGTCAGTTATCTGAGTAGCAATGCAATGATAACATCAGTTAACATATTGTTAATAATGTTAATGATATAAACGTTATAAATGTTTTAAATTTGAAAATAAATAAGAGAAAAAAATGGAGAAAAAGTGAGTGAGGAAAGTCAACATTTATAGGATGAAATATGTGAAGAGTTTAAGGAAAGGATGTTGGTGGCTAAAGCCAGTTTGTGAAAGGGCCTTTCCCACCCACCCATCCACCCATCCTGGACATGAATGTTTCCTTCCTTTCTTCTGTCCTGTCTCACTCATACAACTCTACCTTACCATGAAACAGAGCTCTGGAGCAGGTGTGCCAAGCCCTAATGTTCCATGATGTGAAAACAAAAGGAGTTAGCTGTCTGTTGCTATTTTTTCCCCTTCTATTGCCTAAACTGTGTATTTCTTATTCCTGATACATTTTGCTAGGTAGGTTCCCTCACTCTTCTAATAAGATGTGTTAAACCAGACAAAACATTTTGGCCTAAGAAAACTTCTATACTCACTATTGAGCTCTTAACTTAAGAACTGCAACCTAACTTAGCACGTCCGCACATGGGCAAATTGAAAACCTAACTTAGAAGTTTACTTCTGTGACAATAGCTGAGACTAAGCCAATTGCGGGCAGTTGACTGTTCTGTACTTCACTTCCCTTTTGCTGTCTATAAATCTAACCAACCATGCATTTTCAACTGTCGTTCCTCTTAATCTGTTCTGACTCTAGAGACTGCCCTATTTGCAAATTGTTTTTTTTTTCTTTTCTTGCTCAAATTAAACTTTGTTAAATTCAATTTGCCTAAATCTCTTCTTTTAACAGAGGACTCACCCTTGGCTTATTATAGGTGAAGTGAGCCTTTATGTAGAAAACACAGAAATAATGGATGGAATTAGAATGAAAACACCTCCATTTTGCTCACTCTCTTCCCACTTTTTTTTTAATTGAAGCATAACTAATTATACATATTTTGGGGGTACAGTGTTGACTATCAGTATTTGAGGACAGTGTGTGATGATCAATCAATATCATTAACATGTTCATTATTACAAATCATAATTATTTTTTGTGTCCCTTACACTGTTTTTTATTGCAGACAAGTTATATTTCCTCTTTACTCTTAAGCTCCAATCTCAAGAGCAGGTGCTTAGAAAAGAGGCTATGAAAAACTGATCAGTAAATATTTTGTTGACATTATCAGAAAGATAAAATACATTTCAAGTAAAATGTGTCATCTTTCTTAGCAAAAACATAATTCTAATGTCAAGGATTATTATAATTTAAATTCTTTTTTTATGGAAAAGGCACTTTAATTTCTTCTAAAGTAAATCATAAGAAAGTACGTGTTGGCAATGTGGGCAGCTGTGGTACTTTTTCAAAAAGAAATGACTTCATAATTGAAGTAGTACACCAGAAAAAAATATATAACTTCTGATTCAATAAGTCCACAAATACTGGATGTGTAAACACTCAGGCCCAATTATAAATGTTACAAGTGCGTGGGGACAATTTTGATTAAGAACTCAACATTTTATAATTTACTCTAATAGAAAAAAAATTCTATTACCTATGCTAATACATACACTATTTAACAGTTGTGTTTCCTTTTACTTACTAGGGGTTTTATAAGAAAATTTTTTAAAATCAGTCATAATCTAGAATTTACTAGTATGTCAATATAAATAAATTTTCTTTTAGAGTTTTTTATTTATAATTCAAGTTCATTTCCTTGCTGAATCATTAGAGAGTTTAAAAGACAAAGGAGGGAAATTGTGATATCATAGGGGAAGCATATATAAGGTAAATTTTCTATACGGTGAAGACTTTGAGGTCACCCAAACCATGAAAGTTCTGAGTTGAGAAATTTTAAGTGGGGATCAGGAATTTGCATTTTTCTAAAGTTCCTGGGATAATTCTGATGCAATCAACCCAGTTTGGCTGATAGAGTTAGAGTTCTGAAACCAAACTTAATGCCCTACTATTATAGCCAAGGAGACAGAAACCCAAAGAAAAAGAAGGAAGCGTGTGAGACAATAGCAATTACACAAATTAAATTATATGCACACAAAATAACAATGCAACTTTTGAAAGAAAATGCACAAACAAAATAATACACATCAAATACTTTAGAATAGTTCCCTAGGGGCAGAAAGGAAAGGTGAGTGAGAAATGGGAATTAAAGGGAATACAAATGTGAGTAAACCAGAAGGTATTAAAGGAAAGTATAGGTTGTAATAAAAGGGAAAAGGCATTTAAGATGAGAGTAGAGTCCTTCTAGTCATGTTGACAGAACTCTGGCACCAAAATTCTAATAATAGCTAGATGCTTAAAAATGTATACAACTGGGTACTTAAGTTGAAATGTGGAAGTTTCATTTTTATGTACCACTTGATCATGGTAACAATCCTATGATAGAGATTCTGGTTTTTGTTGTTATTGTTGTTGGTTTGTTTGTTTTTACTATTTTATAGGTAAGGAAGCCAAAGCAAGCGTTCAATTTTATTTATTTATTTACTTATTTATTTTTGCGGCTGGCTATTTTGTGGATCCGAACTCTTGATCTTGGTGTTATGACACCATGCCCTAACCAACTGAGCAAAAACTATGCTATCAACCCTAACTGAACCATTGTGCAGTATATGCATGTATTGAAACAACATACAATAACTCCAAAATATGTACAAATAAATGTTAAAATAATAAATAAATAAAGCAAGAGTTTGAGTTATTTTTTCAAATATAGGAATAAAACAATTCATTGATTCAAAATAAATCAGCAACTGATGTCTTAGAGACTCTACAGTTTTTTGGGTTTTTTACAGCTGGCCCATATAGGGATTTGAACCCTTGACTTTGGTGTTATAACACCAGGCTCTAACCTACCAGCCCCTCTGCAGATAAATTTTAACTTTCATTTCATTATAGGTGCAGTGCCTTTATGCTTATTGATCAAATCAGGATACTTCTGACAATTAGAGGGGACACTGAAAATAATTGAAATCACATAATTTTTAAAATATTTATTTATTGATTAAAATGGGTTATTATGTGGTAGACATAAAATATTGCTTTTCAAAAAACTATTTTTAAAAATAAAATTCCTTCAAATAAATAGAAAAACACATAGTATATGGGGATTCTTCAAAGTGTTCATGGAAAGATAGTTTTAAAAGTTCATGGGAAAATAGAATTCAAAGATAATAAGAATCTTTCCATGAACTTTTTGAAGTACCCCTGAATATGTATTGAAAATGTTCCAGACTGATTAGGACACATGGCCATCTACATAGGAAAATACATTTTGCTGTCTATGTGAGAAAATTTAAAGTCTCGCCCTGCCCTCTAACAATAATGATAGCAGCCTGGGACTTTGCAAGTGGAAGTCGGGGTGGTCAGGGCTCTGAGGGGTTCTGGTCAGCAAGAATAGAGATGGGAAATTAACAACTTTATCTGGCCCTGAAGTGAAAGCTATAGTGCAAGGGATTTTTCAAGTCTACTCCAGAGATAAGCACTGAAATATTTAAATTAAAAGTGTTAGCAAAAGTTAGAATCAGCCCTTGCATTAAAAAAAAAAAAAAAAAAAAAGGAAGAGAAAGAATTTAATAGCAGTGGAACCAATGGGAGGATATATATGTAAAGAAATCCACCATACCTATTTATTTTTCATGAGACACAAGCAGACTTAAAATAAAATGGTGGATGGTTACAAGGTACAAAGATAAACCATTTTTAAAGAAAATGGAAGGTGAAATAGAATGGTTGCATAGTCACAAACTAGGCACCAAAATAATATATTTTTTGAACATGGAAAGAGGAGATATTCTCAAGGATGGTTGTGAATTTCCTCCTGGGGCTTCAAAGCTGGCTATCTGCCTATAAAGATCCTAGTTTTGCTTATAAAACCTCTCAAGCTTTCACTTTAGATAAAGTCTTCCTGCTTAGAAAATCCTAGCCTCTCTCCTGCCAGCAAATCAGAAAAGTCATCCTGATGGTGAAAGCTTAGTCCTCCCTCCTCTGGGTCCTATTCATAGACGGGCCATGTGTTTTCTTGTTTGCTACTGGTGCAAATTGGCAGAGTATAGTCTCAAGGGAGACAACAATCAGAGATAACTTCCTGCCCACATGGCTTGTAGTTGCGCTAAAAAAAAAAAAGGGAGAAAATGTAATTGGTATAAGAAAAGAATAAAAAGTGCATAAAATTGAGTAAATGAGTTGAAATTTTAAAAGTAGGCCAGAAGAATTGGAATTTGGGGTTGATTTAAAATGACAGAGATTATGAGAGTAGAATATGGAAGAAATGAGGCAGAAGATGGATAGAGAAAAGAATAAAAGCTATGAAGCATGATAAACTCAGTACTTATATATTTTATGTGCATATTAGTTTTCTCACCTGAGGGCTAAGAAAGTAGTTGAGACTCCTGTCACAACATATTGATGGTGCTTAGCAAGAATAATCTTTCTAAATGAACTGAATTTTCAAAAATAGTGGATGGACTCCAATAGAAATCTAAGATGATAGCTCTGAGATAGCCTCACAGGGTTGACCTGCTCCCACATGCAGGCAACCATGTTTGCCCACATACGCTATAGGGACACTGAAGTAGATGACCTAGAGCTAATGAGGGTACACTCTGCAGGTGCAGAAAAAAGCATGCAGCCATGTGCTATACAACTGATAGCCTTATACCAGAGAGAAATGAGGACACCCAACTGGATGCCAGAGTTCTCATACAGCAAAGGAAAATCAAATCTCACCTGCCTCCATGTCCCCACCCTACCTATGCTCCCATGCCAAGGGACTCCATAAGCTCTCTGGAAATTGTCTGGCACCCTCAACAAAAGGACTGAAATTATTCTAAACATGCTGGTCAATCCATAAATTGACTCAGATTTAGTTTTTGATTAAAACAGAAATAATCATAATTATTCAATCATCTGTGGCTCCTAGTAAAGAAGTTGGATCATTTTAAGATTTGGTCATCATTAACACATATTTATTGCCATACTTATAATGTTGAAAATACAATATTAAGTGTGTTACACCCTAGATGGACACCAAGACAAGCACAACAAATAAATATAAGATTACTCATAATATGGACAAGATGCCTTGGCACAGGCAAGGATTGTAGAAATTGAATGAAGTAAAAAAGATCATTTTGAATGTTGATATATGGAGAAACTTCACAAAGGAGGCGCGATCATTTGACTAGGACTTCATTGTATGAGAACAGTTTGCATAAGTGAGAAGAAAAGCAGGAGAGTATTTTATATGGGGAAAATGCATGAACAAGTTGAACAGCAAGGAATTCCCAATGCATGCCTGAAGGAAAATAAGTTTAAGTAAAGTAGGACAATAAGAACAGTGTGAGATAATAAGATAGGCACAGTGAAAGAAGAATCCATTCAACTTGGTGAATGACTAGTTACAAGGGAAACAAAAAAAGTATGAAGCATAATAGATGACTCAAGTTTTGAATCTGGGGACTGAGAATTATGATATTAGTGACAGAAGTAAGGAAGCCAGTGCAGAACTAGTTTGATGCATGATGACTTTGAGGTGACAACATGACATCCTAGAGGAGATGATAAGCAGCTAAAGGTATGAAACTAAATCTCAGTGGAGAAGCAGAATTGGAAATGTGGATTTGAGATTAGCATGAGATTAGCAGTACTAAATAGTTACTGAGGCCTGTGAGTGAGTAAATATTTGAAGTGAGGCAATTAGAAGAGGTAGAGGAGCAGGAAGTGTCCACAAAGAAAAAAAAAGAGCAGCAGTCAGGGAGTTGCAATGTACATGTTATCCCAAGAGCAGAAAGAGGAGAGAAATTCAAGATTGAATGATCAATTGCATCAATTGCTACAGAGGGAAAAAGAGATGGAGGACTGAGGAAATTCAGCTGAATTTGCTGACAAGAAGTTTACCCTTGACAGCAATTTCAGTAGAGTGGTAGAGGTCAAAGTCAGAATGCTTTCAGGAATGGGTTAAAGATTAAATTTATAGAAAGAGTATAGAGATAGTGCCTACTGACCACTTCGAGAGAACGTAAATTTAAAAACTGCTAGATTAGCAGCAGCATCAAGGGAAAGGATAGGGAAGTGCTCTTTTTTTTTTTTTTTTTTTTTTTTTGAGGTTTCTGCATTAAAGGGTAGGTGTCCAATGCAGAAGGAACAAATGAAGATTCAGAGAGTAATAGGACTGACAATCCTAGAAGGTTTAGTAATAATAATATCTAACTTTAATGTAGTTCTTGTTATGTTTTAGGCACTGTGCTAAATGCTTTACACATATTAGTCTATCATATTCTCATAATACTCTAATAAGGTGACTACCATTATCATGCCATTTTAAAGATGAGTAAATGGAGGCTTGTGAAGGCTAAATGAATTGCCCAATACTGCCATCTCGAAGCAGTGGGGTCAAGAAATGAACTCAGATGAGGCATCACGCTCTTACCGACTGGGTTATATTACTTTCAAGGATTAAAGAAGGACGTAGGAGGAATGACTTCCCTCATGAGACTGGAGGAAAGTGTGGAAGGTGGATATTCTGGTTTATTCCAAGATGAAAAAGAAAGGACCTTGTCATTATCATATGATATGATATGATGTCATATTATAGAGTTCCACCCTTAAAGTAAGAAAAAGGAGAAAGAAATGGGATGAGGACTATAAGCCTGAGGAGATTGGTGATGATTTAGAAAACAGCACACACTGTAGACTCAACAGAAGAAGAAAGCCTGTTAAACACCTTCTGTACCCCCAGTTGATGAGGGGCCCTAAAGATTGATAAGTCAAGTTTTAGCATGGCTCTCCAGAGGGAAGGGTGTGAAGATTTGAGTTTGGAGATGAGCCCAGTAGTTTACCTACTGGTAAACTATAAGATTAGACTTGGGAATGAGGTGAGGGTATTGGAGAGGAGTTAATTTAGATGGCAGATTATATTTTGAATTCCAATCAAGAGGCTATTTCAAATAAAAAAGAAAGTCTTGATAAATTAGTATACTATTGGCCCATGATCTACAATACAAGGTTTGTAAACATATATATCAAATTGGGTGATTCATATATTTTAATAGGAGCAATAGAGATAGAAGACTAAGTAATGGAATCTTCCATTAAGAAATGATGTCTTACTATATTATTATTATTTCTATTATTATTTTGTATATGAATAACTCTTTATTCAGTATTAATAAATCTCACACTCTGAGAGATAAAATCTATTATTATGATTGTATGGACTGAAAATAGTTGTCCAACCCCACATGGCTTTTATATATGAGGGTACTTAAAAAAAGTTCATGAAAAAATAGAATTAAAAGCTAATACGAATTTTTATGAACTTTTTGAAGTTCTCCTGTAGTATTCTTCACAACTTCACCCAGCAAAGGCTAAAATATCGATAATACTGAGTCTATTCTTGCTGAACAGTTCCAAAAACACCATCGAAATAGCAGAAGAAGGAGCTATTTCATGTAATTGCTATCTATAAAATGCAATCATAATCCTATCATACATGACAATTTATAAGAAAATGGTGACATTATCAGAACTATAAACTCTGTTTAATAACTAAATAAATGTCATAGATGTTGGCAAGAATTAAATCAACGAGAATTTCAAATAATATAAAATTATTACGTAAATATTATACTTTCCCTGATATACATTTTTTTCTAGACCAAAAAGAAGATGCCGTCATAAAAGGACAACCAGAGTCATAAAAATTTCATCTTGAACTTTGCCCAGAAACATTTTGTTGGCAAAAATGAATATTTTAAAAGTTAATTCAGAATTGATAATTCAGTCATCATAGATGGCATTAAATATTAAAAGCTAATTTTTCCTCATATATTAGTGCTCATATTTTAGGTGACTGTTTGTGTTTAGACTGGGTTTGTGAACAATTTTTCAAAAAAAAATTACTTTCTCAGGGCCCAAGGAATATTGTTCAACTATATTCCGGAAGATGGCCTTGATTGATTTCCAAGTATAGAGATATATTTCATTAGATAGGGAGAAATTGCAAAATAAATGCTTTTGAACAAGATTTTGAATTTTACAAAAAGATTTAATTGAAGGTGGAGTTTAGTCAATTGTTTTAGGAAATTTTCAGGGTCTGAGAGTCTGTATTACCCAGTATGTCCTTATGGTAATTCTCAGAAGAACAAAGGGCACTTATATGTAAGCCCCATATAATATCAACTGCTTGCTTCTAATAGATGACTTATGATTGCATTCCAAAGCCAATTATAAATATTTTTTCACTTGTTTTCTTTCATACACACACACACACACACACACACACAGACACACACACACATTCTCCAGGTACTAAATACTTCACTAATTTTTACATATTCTGTTACTATACACAATGAAGCAGATAGGCACATTTTAAAATAAAATGTTAATATTATTTTGCAAAAAGTTAGTGGAAAAATAGAATGAAAAGATACTATGAGTCTTTCCATGAACTTTTTGAAGTTCCTCTTAATTCTAAGTATTTCTTCATCATTGACTGCGATTATAAATGCCTTCTCATCAAGGCACTGTAATTGAAAGAAACTTTTTACGAACTGTGAACGAAAACTAGAATATAAATTAATAATGGCATCAATAAACCTTACAGGTTTTGGAAAATTTCTTGGAATTTCCAAATTGTGTTAGATCATGGAACAATGAGAAACACAAATCAGGAAATGACTTCAAAAGGAAAAATAAAAATTTTATTATTTCCCAAGGTCAGTTATTATCTGCTTGTAAGGTAATATGCTTTAACACAAATATTTAATATTCTCATACGTTTAAATGTTAAATATTTAATATTCTTAATATATGTTTTCTCCACATTTAAGTTTTAAAAAATAAGCATAATGAAGGTTCACAACACAGAATAATTCCCATTTGGGCAATGAATTCTCACCTTATTATACGTGGTGTGACTAACGATGGTGTGAGAATTCTCCTGTTCATCACTCAGTGAGAAGGAGGACAAGTGAGTGAAGGGTCCTGGGGTAAGGCAGTCGGCATGTGACAGGGTCTGTGGGTGCAGCAGGGACTTAGCAGGAGGATAGAGTTTAGTCTGATATAAAGGATGCAGAGAAACAGGCTTGTGAGAGACTGTCACATCCTGGGAAGAAGAAAGGCATAAAGAGTATGTTAGTGGACAAAAATCAAGCATATTAGGTCTAAGTGTTGTAGACATTATGCTAGAATCTCTTACTAGCAGGAAAACCTCTCCTCATGGGGCTGTGTCCTTCATAAGACACCTGCTTTCGTGGTGTACTGTTTGTCTCTTCCAATAATTTCTTTCGATCCTCCACCTCACCCTCTTCTGCAGACAAAGCAAGTGCCTGCAGAGTGTCTCCTGAAGGCTGCTAAGTTTATTTTCAAAAGTGTTGAGAGGAGAAATGTGTAAGGAAGGAGAGAGCTCATCGGAGTGGGATGGGGTTTTAAACAAATCTTCATTGAAGAGGTAGGTAGCAGTGAAAATTAGTTTAAGGATGCTTGCGATTTGGTCTGGAAAACATTAGGGAATAAAGGGGAGGGCATTACAGAGGGTAATTAACATGTGAGCAGAGGCAAAGTACTGGGTTTATTTCATGGCCCAGTAAATTATGAAATTGATTTTAGCATGGATAAGGAATCAAGAGGAAGTGAGTGTGGGAAGAATGAATGAGGTCTTTAATTCCAGACAGGCAATGTTTTGTCCTGGAGAGAAACTGGCTGTGCAGCAAATAGATGAGTTTAACTGTACAGAGGAGAGGTAAGGAGGCCTTAACTACAGTGAGTGTTTAACATGGAAAGGAGATGAATGAGGAAGACTTTGAGGAAATAGGAGCTACTAAACGAGATGGTGAATTATGTGAATGGAGCAAAGAAACCATAAGGATGAGAAGATGACTTGAAAGAAAAGTTGCAAAAAAGGCCTGTGTATATATATCTATAAAAGGAAAGGGCTACAATTTGCAGATATATAAATGTATCTTATATTTCTGAAATTTTATATGTAAGAAAATAAATTGAGTAAAATCCCTTAGGATGTGACCCTTATGACATGAAATCTACTTTTTATCACCGTCATAACCTCAGAGTCAAGCACAATGCCTAATATAGTAGGATTAATATTTCAGTTTAATGCATTAATGTTTGAATTTTCAAAGTAATACAATATTTGTATGAGTTCAATAATGTAGTCTATTATTTATCTGCTCAATAAGCAATAAGTAAATATATCTGGCTTTGTGCAAAACAGAAATTTAATATAAAATAATACGCATTGTTCAAGATGACATTCAGATAACAGGCAAATTCAGTGTTTAAAACAGTACAAAATTGATATTTTTTTATGTAAGCTGAATTCATATATTTTCAAGCCATTGATGTGCTTTCCAAAATTTATGCTGAATGTGTTTGCTGTATCAGAAGTACCATTTTTTGGTTTTGTTTTGTTTTTCAAGCAATGGGTTCAAAACCTACCTTTAAGAAGCTCTTTATTTGAAAATTTTCTGCAGGTTAAAAATTATAATTATAGGAATTTTAAGCTTGCAGAATGAGGAGTTTTGACTCTATGTATGTTGAAAGTGTGATTAAAACCCAAAAAACTCTACCAAGAAACTCTTGGAGCTGATAAATGAATTCAGTATGGTTGCAGGATACAAAATCAACATACAAAAATCAGTAGCATTTTAATACTCCAACAACAAACTAGAAGAAAAACAGATCAAGAAAACAAGCCCATTTACAATAGTCTCCAAAAAAATAAAATACCTAGGAATAAATCTAACCAAAGAGATGAAAGATCTCTACAATGAGAACTACAAATCACTTCTGAAAGAAATTAAAGAAGACTCTAAGAAATGGAAAGACATTCCTTGTTCATGGATTGAAAGAATCAATTCAGTAAAAATGTCCATACTTCCCAGAGATATCTACAGATTCAATGTGATTCCCATCAAAGTACCAATGGCATTCTTCACAGAAACAGAAAAAGCAATCCTAACATTCGTATGGAATAACAAAAGACCCCAAATAGCCAAAGCAATCCTGAGCAAAAAAAGTAAAGCTGGAGGCATTACTCTTCCTGACTTCAAAGTATATTACAAATCTGTAGTAACAAAAACAGCATGGTACTGGCATAAAAACAGACATGTGGACCAATGGAACAGAATAGAGAACTCAGAAATCAACCCACATATGTACAGCCAACTGATCTTTGACAAAGGCACCAAAAACACATTGGGGAAAAGACTGCCTCTTCAATAAATGGTGCTGGGAAAACTGGACATCCATATGTAGAAGAATAAAACTAGACCCTTACCCATCACCATATACCAAAATCAACTCGAAATGGATTAGAGACCTAAACATAAGGCATGAAACTTCAAAACTCCTAGAAGAAAATGTAGAGGAAATGCTCCAGGATTTAGGACTGGGCAATGACTTTATGAATAACAACCCTGAAGCACAGGCAATAAAAGAGAAAATAAACAAAAGAGATTATATCAAACTAAAAAGCTTCTGCACAGCAAAGGAAACAATCAATAGAGTGAAAAGACATCTTACAGAATGATAGAAAATATTTGCAAAATATGTATCTGACAAGGGATTAATATCCAGAATATACAAAGAGCTCAGACAACTTTACAGCCAAAATAATAATAATAATAATAATCCAATTAAAAAATGGGCAAAGGAGCTGAATAGACATTTCTCAAAGGAAGACATACAAATGGCCAACAGGTATATAAAAAAATGGTGAACATCACTAATCATCAGGGAAATGCAAATCAAAACCACTCTGAGATATCACCTCACCCCAATCAGACTGGCTATCATAAAAGGACAGAGAAAAACAAATGCTGGTGACGATGCAGAGAGAGAGGAACCCTCCTGCACTGTTGGTGGGACTGAAAATTAGTACAACCATTATGATGAACAGTTTGGCGGTTCCTTAAACAACTACAATTAGAACTTTCATATGATCCAGCAATCCCACTACTGGGGATATATGCAGAGGTTTGGAAAACATCAGGTTGAAGGGGTACCTGCACTCCCATGTTTATTGCAGCTCTATTTACAATAGCCAGGCAATGGAACCAGCCTAAATATCCATCAATGGATGACTGGATAAGGAAATTGTGGTATATGTACACAATGGAATACAACTCAGCCATAAAAAAGAATGAAATTCTACCATTTGCAACAACATGGATGAGCCTGGAGAAAACTATCCTAAGTGAAACATCTCAGGTACAGAAAGAGAAATACCACATGTTCTCACTCATAAGTGGGAGCTGAATCCATAAATAAACTGATGAACAATAAAGAGAGAGAGAAAGAAAGAAACAACAATCACAGTAATCTATCCTAAGTGAAACATCTCAGGTACAGAAAGAGAAATACCACATGTTCTCACTCATAAGTGGGAGCTGAATCCATAAATAAACTGATGAACAATAAAGAGAGAGAGAAAGAAAGAAACAACAATCACAGTAATACATCAAACTATTAGAAAACTAGCGGTGGAAAAGGGGAGGGGAGGGGGAGAGGGAGGGGTCTAATGAGGAATTGGTCAGTGGACACAAAGAATGATTTTTTATTGTTATGATGAACAAGCTAACTATATTGATCACACATTCTACACAATTATTGAAAATCAATGTTTTACCCCACATGTATATATAATAAAAAAATAATAAAAATAAATTCTTGGAACAAGAAAAAAATTATAATTGTAGGATTTTTAAGTTTGAAGAATGAGTGATTTTGACTTTATGTATGTTGAAAGTGTGACTAAATGTGTTTTATTTTTATTAATTTCCTGTTTGTGATTCGGTTGTTTCTTTTACCTATCAAATAAATTCAAATATATGTTCTTATTTCACACACACACCCCAAACATACACATAATTTTAAAAAGATAGTATCCTCTATAAAATATTCTGTACCGTATTTCTTTTTTATTTTCTATTTAGCTAAAATTTTGGAATATTTCTATATTACGACTTGAAAGCTATTGATTTTCTACTATTGATTACTGAGCTATTTTGCTAGCTGTAATTGTTGTTCAGTTGAGTCTCTTAGAAGTTTCAGATGTATCACTTAAAATACCAAATCACCTAAGGCAGTGACAAGTTTATCTCCTCATTGCCAGTTATTATACTTTTCATTTCTTTCTTTTGTCTAATTTTGTTGGCTAATACCTCTAACATTGTTAAATAACAGCCATGTTAGTGGGCACCTTTAATGAAATGCATGTAGTATTTGTCCATTAAGGATGGTGGTGGCATTTAGATTAAAACATATCCTAATTTTAATATATTTCTCCATCATATATTTAATTATTTTGTCAACAACTAATTAAATGTCTTGATCAGTGTGAAAAGTGACTAATATGAAATCTGAGTAGCAAGCACAGACTAGCTGTGTAAGAAAATGGCAGCACCGTAATTGATAGTTAAAGGTGCTTAGGAAAAGGTGACCTGAACAGTGTTTCTGGTTTTTATTCAGGCTTCAGTTTTTCTTAGAGGGTTCAAAAATCCATTCTCAGGATGTCAGGAGGCACACCTGCAGTGATCCATGGGAAGCAAAGGGTTCACCACATAGGGGAATCTGGTGGGGAAGTTCTATCCAATCAGGAGGAAAATGTTTGGAAAGGGTGTGCCACTCTGTGTTTCATGTCTCTAAACTTAATGCAGCCCATCTCCAGCTCTCTGAAGTGGGTCACACCTGAACAATTCTCTAGGACATGGCATCCTAAGCTTATCCAGGCAGCTGGATAGGAAGGGAGAGCAGAATGTTATCAGCAATTGAACAGGGCAAGGAGAGCTAAGAACCTCACTTGAGTACTATCAGGTTGAGAATACAGTACAAAGGTTAAAGCATTATTGGTGGTAACAGTCTTAATATGTATATGTCACTTAAGGTGTATGTTCCAACCTGTACTAGTTGTCTTCCGTGTTTTGTGCAGGTTGTTATCTTGCAGTTCTCCTCACCATCATTCTGGGAATTTTATTTGCCTCTTTTTTGTGTTCAATCTCCTGTTTCCAGTATCTCATGCCTTACTTTTTCTTGGTTTCCTCTCATTTTACTGGGCCCTAAAAGAGCTTTCTGGGAAAATGGAGTACTGGAAGCAAATATGGTATTATTGAATGTGCTGCTGAATTCTGTTTGCTACTGAATTAAGATATTTGCATTGACATTCATAACTGAGTTTGGACTGAAGTTATCTTTTTGTGCAATCTCTATTGGGTTTTCATAATGATGTTATACTGCTAAATAAAATAATTGAAAGATATCCTCGTATCACCATAGCCTACAATTTCCTGCCATTAGAATTTTCATTCCTTAGGGCTGGCCCGGTGGCGCACTGCTACAGTGCGCTGCTTGGGAGCGTGGTGGTGCTCCCGCCGAGGGTTCGGATCCCACATACAGACCGGTTCCCACTCACTGGCTGAGCGAGGTGTGGGAGCAACACCAAGGGTTGCGATCCCGTTGCCGGTCCTGGTCCGGTACGGGCGCGACACTGAGGGTTGCGATCCGTTGCCGGACACGAAAAAAGACAAAAAGGAAAAAAAAAAAAGAATTTTTATTCCTTAAAAGATTTTTAGAATTCCCCTGCAAATCCATCTAACTAATTTTTCCCAAAATAGTGTTTCCTCGTTTTATTTCTTTTTCTTAAATTTTCCACACAGAATGCTTAATAGATTGACTTTTATACTTTTTCTTATTTATTCATTAAGCATATTTAAAGCTATAAGTTTCCTTCCAAGGACTATTTTAACTGTATCCCATAAGTTCTAATAGACAATAATTTGAAAGACAATAATTTTATTACCTTTTTCCAAATGAATATTTTTTATTTTTTATTGTTGAGTCTCTTTCTCATTATTTTTAAAGCCTTAGGTTTAACATATGGTCATTATAGAAAAAATCAGAAGACTTATGTCATTTTTAAAAATACTCTCAATCCTATGAACCCAACAATCTTCCAAGCACTGTTTTCCTTGGGAGTGGGAGGGAGCATCACACTTCCTGATTTCAGAATGTATTACAAAACTATAGTAATCAAAACAGTATGGTACTGTCATAAAACAGATATATGGCTCAATGGAACAGAATAGAGAGCCCCCAAATAAATTCACTCATTATGGTTGGGCAACTTATCTTTGACAAGGGTACTAAACACATAATGGAGAGATGACAGTCTCCTCAATAAATGGTGTTGGGAAAACTGGATATCCACATGCAGAAGAATGAAACTAGACCTTTATCTCACATCACATACAAAAATCAACTCAAATGGATTGAAGGTTTAAATAGAAGATCTGAAACTATAAGGCTACTACAAAAAAAACAGAGAGAAAAAGTTTCTTGACCTTTGTTTGGGCAATGATAACACCAAAAGCAGAAGCAACAAAAGCAAAAATAAGTAAGTGAGAGTGTATCAATCTAAAAATCTCTATACAGCAAAGGAAACAATCAACAGAATGAAAACAGAATGGAAAAAATACTTGCAAACCATATAACTGACAAATGGTTAAAATCCAAAATATATAAATAACTCATGCAATTCAATACCAAAAACAAACAACAACAACAACAACAAAAAAAAAAACACAAATAACCCAATTAAAAAATGAGCAAGGAATCTAAATATACATTTCTCAAAAGAAGACATGGCCAATGAGTATATAAAAAGGCCAGCAGGTATATGAAACGGTGCCCCAAATCACTAATCATCAGGAAAATGCAAATCAAAACTACAATGAGACATCACTTCACACCTGTTAGA
Organism: Galeopterus variegatus; assembly: GCF_000696425.1. Classification (NCBI taxonomy): domain Eukaryota; kingdom Metazoa; phylum Chordata; class Mammalia; order Dermoptera; family Cynocephalidae; genus Galeopterus; species Galeopterus variegatus. The sequence continues at coordinate 29,677 of NW_007726419.1, read as the reverse complement.
ATGACCACTATCAAACAGAGATAGTGAGTGTTGGCGAGGGTGTGGAAAAAGAGAACCTTTGTATATTGTCGATGGGGTTGTAAAATGGTACAACCAATACGAAAAACAGTATGGAGGTTTCTCAAAAAATTAAAAATATAACTACCATATGATCCAGCAATTCCACTTCTGAGGATATATTCAAAGGAAATTAAATCAGTATCATAAAGGGATACCTGCATTCCCATGTCCATTGCAGAATTATTCACAATAGCCAAGGTATAGAAATAACCTACATGTTCATTGACAGATGAATGGATAAAGAAAATGTGGTAAATATACATATAATAGAATATTAATCAGCCTTAATAAAGAAGGTAATCCTGCCACTTGTGACAACATGGATGAACCAGAACATTATGCTAAGTGAAATAATCCAGACACAGAAAGACAAATATTGTACGATGTCACTTATATGTGTAATATAAAATAGTTAAATTCATAGAAGCAGAGAGTAGAAGTGATTGCCAGGGGCTGTGAGATGGGGAAATGGGGTGATGTTGGCCTATGGGTACAAAGTTTCAGTTACACACTATGAATAACTTTTGGAGATCTAATGGTAACATATAGAAATGTTACCATAATTTGCAATACTGTACTGTATACTTGAAATTTGCTGAAAGGGTAGATCCTAAGTGTTCTTACCACACACACAAAAAAATAATAATAAAGGTAACTTTGTGAGGTGATGGATATGTGAATTAGCTTCATTGTGAGGGTCATTTTACAATATGCACATGTACTGAAACATCAAGTGGTACAATTTAAATACATACAATTTTTAATTGTCAATTATACCTCAATAAAGCTGGGGGGGGAAGAAGACAGCAATAGAAATTTTTATTTTAAATTTCCTCCTTGATCAAAGGTCGACTGAAAATGAAATTTTCAATTTACAGATGGCAGGGACTTTTTGTGTTTTCTAAGTTTGTTATTAATTTATAAAATTTTGTGATCAGAGAAATTTGTGTGTATCATTTTCACCTTGGCATTAATATGTTTTCCTTTTTGATGTAATATATAATAAGTTTTTGTGAGGATTCCACAAATATTAAAAAGAATAGTGTTTTGCTTTGCTTTGCAGCACACAGAATCTATACATATATACACACACACATTAATTAGATTTACTTTAGATGATCTAAAGTAAATTATCAACCGTTATATTTTGATGATTAAGTACTGATTTGGGGCCTGAATTCAACCTGCCCATTGTGAAGATTATAACCTCTTCTTTCTTTTTTATTTGTGGTACCTACAAGACTGTCATTTTCAACTGTTTTCAACACATTGTTTTAAAAGTCTCAGGTTAAAAATTAACTTTGTTTGTTATCCAATATGGAAGTTTTTCATTTTTTATTTCATTTATTTCCATAGTAAATGCATTTTTCCTGGACCAGAGGTTTTTGCAACAGGTTCATAAGGGGAAGGAACTTCTTCTTGGGATTACCTTGGTGCCCCAGGATTTGGGGGTGGGTTGGTTTAGTCTTTAATCTTCCTCAAATAAGGAAGACTATCAGCTGTGCCATACTTTGCATAGCAATTTGTCTGTGTCCAGTCTGCCACACAGAGAGATAGACAGCATCCTGCAAATATAGCTTGCTCTCGGATTCAATGTACAGCCTCATCTCCTGTGCTTGTCAGAACAAAATCAGGTCAGCAGAACTTCCCTTGCCGACATATGCATCCATACAAAGGCAAGGGATTTGGGGTTTGCGTATTAAGGTGTATCCACCCTTTGAGATGAATACTTGCTGATCTGCACTCTCCAGTCATTGTGTCCTTGCTCATTTCCTCCCAAATGCACATTTTCTCATTCTCTTCACTGCTTTTAGCAGTCCTTCCACTTGTCCTAGGGTTTGGAGTTTTTATTGCCACTTAATTGTTTGGGGTTTAATAAGAATTTGCGTTTTTGTTTCTCCTTTTTGCTCTCAGATGATATCAGGATGGTAAGAGGTGATTAACTGCTGACTTTGCAATCACCGTATTCAAACCAGGAATCTCACTTGTATTTTTCAAAAACAAATATTCATAATGCATCTTGAAATTTGTTACTTTTTAAAAGTAACTTTGCTATGAGGTAAATTGAGAATCTCTGAACAGTAAAAAATATTTTTATGGTCTTTCTCCATCTCATTATTGTAAAGAGTCGTGTGTGTTTGTGTGTGCGCGCGCGCGCGCCCACGGGTCTATATGCCTACATCTTTTTTGTCATTATAGTTTATCTATGGATGTTGTTATAACTGCAACCTCATACCACAGTCTTTTTTTCTATATATACTCCATTGCTATAATACCTCCATAGTTTCCCATAAAATACTTTTATTAAGGAAGTCACTTTAGAGGATAAATTTTCTGATTTATTTTTAGGCTCAAAAGTGTCACTTTTTGTATATTACATATTTAGAACACAAATGCTATAAACTGAGAACATTTTTAAATCTATACTTTGATCTAACTGCATAATAAAACTTTAATATAGTGTAATTGGCTCATTTCTCAATTTTCAAATCTTCAGAGGAGTTTTCTATGCATTTTCTAATAGTGTTTAATAATAAAGAAATAAATTTCCATTCATCATTCTATTGTTTTCCATATATTATTTTACAGTATTTACTGCAGCAGGAAGGACACACGTATTCCCAATTAAATTGGATTTTTAGTATTTTCCTCTATTAAGATTCCTGAAAAGAGAATTTTATCATTTACTTCAGGAAAATTTAAATATAATATTGAGTACTCTATTTCCATAAATCATGCTGAAAACAGCATCTATATGTCTTCGGATCCCTATGTTGTAAATGTCTTACTAATTATGATGCCATGATACAATTATTAGTTAAAACTCAAGGCAAGACTGTAAATTTAGGGCTAGGTTTATTCACAATGAAAGTAGGTATAAAACAACATTTCAAAAAGTTTTAACAATTTCAAAAAATTAGCCTTCTTGTCAAATTCAAGTAGGTTATCAATTTTTAAATGTGTATTTGTGAATAACAAACATACTAGACAGGTATCGTGTCACCTCTGCTATTTCTTATTGTTGCTTATACTTATATCAGTAGTGTTATATTCAATGTAGATTATATTGCAGGAGTTTTTTGTTTTTTTTTTTTCATAAAGTCATTTGCTTATTTTATGAGGATTACTTGAGTTAAAAATAGTTAAAATGATATATCACATGTCTGGCTAACTGGGCACATGAATTGCCATAAGCTGCAATAGGCTTACAGAATAGCCATCTGGGGCTTGCTGTCCATTGCACCAAGCTGGAGAGACCTGACACTTTCCCAGGAAATCATACATAAAATCTACCTAAGTTGTAACTGTCTAGCATGCAGATCTACAAAGTAGAAAATGTTTACCCATATAAGTCATCAAAGCTTAAAATTTTTCTCATTATTTTAGGTTAGGAGTTGGAAAACTTTTTCTGTAAAGCACAAATTAGTAAATATGTAGGCATTACAAACATGTGTCTGTTACAATTACTCAATCTTGCCGTGATAGTATGAAAGCAGCTTTAGTCAATACGTAAATCAATAGACATGGCTGTGTTCCAATAAAACTTTATTTATAAAAACATTGGTGGAGCAGATCTGGCCCACAAGCCATAGTTTGTGACCTCTATAATGTTAACAAAATGTCTATCATATCTGACCTGCACCTCACCCTCACCCAATAAATTATCTTGAGGTTAGTACATACATTTTGGAGATCACTCTTCTAAATAATTCCTGAAAATGAATATCATTCTACTCTGCTTTAGCATTCAATATATGAAACTTTTTTTTTTTAATACGTTTTATTTTTTTTAATTTATTTATTTGTCTTTTTTCGTGACCGGCCACACCACCGCGCTCAGCCAGTGAGCACACCGGCCATCCCTATATAGGATCCGAACCCGCGGCGGGAGCGCTGCTGCGCTCCCAGCACCGCACTCTCCCAAGTGCGCCACGGACTTGGCCCTCCTTCATTTTTAAAGGATAGTTTTGCTGGATATAGAATTCTTGGCTGGCAGTCTTTCTAGCACTTTGAATATACCATTCCACTGTACCATTCCACTGTCTTCTGGCCTTCAGGGTTTCTGATGAAAAGTCAGCTGTTTATCTTATTAATGATCCTTCATACATGAAGAGTCACTTCTCTCTTGCTGCTTTGAAGATACTCTCTTTGTCTTTGCCTCTCACCAGTTTGATTATGTAATGTGTCTAGGTGTGGATCTTTTTGAGTGTACTCTACTTGGGGTTTGTTGATGTCTTTGGGTATGTAGATGAATGTTTTTCATCAAATTTGGAAGGTTTGGTGAAACTTTTAATGTTCTAGTTTTTGAGGAAAGGACAGGGATTGTAAAAATAGTCTTGTACATGTTTCTATTAGGAGCTAGGTAACATAGTTATTTCTGATAAAATGCTTTAACCCACTTTCACTGACTTGAGAATTGTCTTCTTTAATGTAAAAATACTTAGAACAAAATTTTCCAAAAAACAAAGCTTTACTTAGGAGTTTGATTTTTTTTAAAGGAATTAATTATTTGGGTTGATTGTGGCATCATATCCTGCAAAACATCAGGAAGACAAGAACTTATGAAGCAAATAATATCTTTGTTCATTAGAGAAAAATTAACAAACAAATATGCAGTGAATAAATTAATTTAGCTCTGCTTAATTGACAGAGACATCAGAAAATTAATACTACAGCCACATCTGATGTATTCACTGCTCTAGAAAAATTCCACTTTCTACTCAACCATCAAGTCAAACTGTTTTACTTCAAAAGCTGTTTCCATTGCAACACCAAAGGGTGTTTTAAGGCACTTTAAACTCTTGTCATTGAAGCCTGCACATCTGAGACTCTTTTGTTCCATCCTGGCATTTTAAAGTCACCTCCTTTCCTGTGGTTTGGAAGTAAAGGGTGAAAATCCACTCTCTCTTCGTTCACGCTGTTCCTTCTTCACACTACATACAGTTACCTGTCTGACTACAAGACACCCTTGTGAACTCAGAGCACCCCTGGGTGAAATACCTGGAACCTCTAACTCCCTTCTCTCTCCCATCTTCCCATTTCCTTGGTAAAGCAACACTTATCTTAAAATGCAGCACTTATTTTCAGCTTTCCTTTGCTGCCTGAAACTTATGATAATTTAAAATCAGAATCGTAGCATTTCTGCTTCAGTTTTAATTTAATTATAACTGTTAATAAATAGTTAAAATGTATTCTTAAAGAGTGACTCCTTTATCTAAAGATATATCAACATTTTACAAATACCATCAGAGAAACCTCAAATTACTGAGAAATAAGAGATTCTAATTATCTACATTTCACTAAGATCTAGCCAATATAAATTAGATCTCTTAATTTTGAACATATGGTATAACTTCTTGCTTATAAACTCTAATTTTGGAAAATCCATATGCACTTTAAAAACAGACATATTTAAAGCAACACGTCTATTTTGAGTCCTGTTATGAACTAAAAAATTTAAATGTGTTAAATATGAAAAAGAAATTAGCATATGCTTAGCTATTTCAAATCCTCTATACAAAAAAAAATGTTTTTAAAATAATTACAACATAATTTTCAAGATAGACTTTGGATACTTTAGAGCTTAAAGTAAATGGTTGTCTGACAGCAAGTTCCACAGAGCAGATGTCATAAATCAGCGTGAAGATATTTGATGAAGCACGTTCAAGGGAACTAACAGAAAAATATTTCAAAATCAATCGCAGTGGGCAGTAGAGAGTTAAAATGCTGAGTTTTATGTTCTCCTATATATAGTTTAATTCCTGTCTTACACTGCCCACCTGGTTGTATTTGGGGGAGAGGACCAATTTAAACTGGTCAGAAAGTAGCACAGGAAAGAGGCTTCTGTGATTTGTCATAATGGAAGGGAGAAGTAAGAGAATATATTTGGTGACCCTTCAGCAGGAAGTCAACCTCTTACTTCCAAAATTACAATGATTCTAAACAAAGCAATAATGGTAAACATTTAAAAATTGCATTCCCTTTAAAGTGTCCAGAGGCCTTTCATAGTGACTCTGTTATTCAATCATTGCAGCATTGTTCACAACAGCCAAGATATGGCAAGAACCTAAGTGTCTTTCGGTGGATGAATGGATAAATAAAATGTGGTGTGTAAACTACGGAATTTCAATCAGCCTTTTATAAAAAGGACATCCTCCCATTTGTGACAACATGGATGAAACTGGAGGACAATTGTGCTAAGAGAAATAAGCCAGTCACAGAAGGACAAATATGACATGATTTCACTTAAATGTGAAATCTAAAATAGCTAAACTCAGAGAAGCAGAGAGGAGAATGGTGGTTTCCAGGAGCAAGAACATGGGGTGAATGGGAAGGTGTTGGACAAAGGATACAAACTCTCAGTTATCAGATAAATAAGTTATGGGGATCTAATGTACAGCATGCTGACTATAGTTATTAGTACTGTATTGTTTATTTGAAATTTGCTAGAGGAGGAGATCTTAAGTGTCCTTAAGTGAGTACAGTCACGCACTGCATAAAGAAGTCTAGGTCAGCCCCAGATTGTGGATACCAGCGCGGTCAGAACAATGGACTATATGTAACGTAGACACAGTTCTCAGAACATACTCCTATGATTGACACATGACTTTATATGTGTGAGAACTATTCCATTTCACAGAACTGTAGAAAAATCATACGAAGTGAATAAGTATGAAAAGTTGCTTCAAAATTTGTTACTTGACTGATGTCTGCAGATCTTTGATTTACTGTGAGGAAATAGGACCATCGTTATAAAAACATAGAATAAAAAACTGCTGAGCTCTTCTTGAGTCCTATGTCATTCAGTACTTACTTCAGAAACTACCCTCTCTTTATTAGGATTGCTAGGAATCAGCCATGGTTTTATTATTTTGGTGTGACTTTTTAAAGCTGAAATACACTACTAACAAAGAGCTAATTCCTCCTTTATTGATTTTAAAAGTATTTAGATATCTTAAGTTGATTTTATTTTTTTACTTTTATTTGTATTTTTTAATTTTATTTTATTTTGTCAATATACAATGTGGTTGATTATTGTGGCCAATTACCAAATCCTCCCTCCCTCCTCCCACTACCCACTCCCTCCCAACAACCTCATATCTGTTCGCTTGTTGTATCAACTTCAAGGAATTGTGATTGTTGTGTCTTCTCCCCCCGCCCCAGGTTATTTGTGTATTTATTTATTTATTTTTAGCTCCCACAAATAAGTGAGAACATGTGGTATTTCTCTGTCTGTGCCTGACTCATTTCACTTACTATAATTCTCTCTAGGTCCATCCATGTTGTTGCAAATGGCAGTATTTCATTCTTTTTTATAGCAGAGTAGTATTCCATTGTGTAGATATACCATATTTTCTGCATCCACTCATCTGATGATGGACATTTGGGCTGGTTCCAATTCTTAGCTATTGTAAAGAGTGCTGCAATGAACATTGGAGAACAGGTATACCTTCAACTTGATGATTTGCATTCCTCTGGTTATATTCCCAGCAGTGGGATAGCTGGGTCATATGGTACATCTATCTGCAATTGTTTGAAGAACCTCCATACCATTTTCCATAGAGGCTGCACCATTTTGCAGTCCCACCAACAGTGTATCAGAGTTCTTTTTTCTCTGCAACATTGCCAGCATTTATCATTCACAGTCTTTTGGATATTAACCATCATAACTAGGGTGAGATGGTATCTCAGTGTGGTTTTGATTTGCACTTCCTGAATGCTGAGTGATGTTCAGCATTTTTTCATATGTCTGCTGGCCATTTGTATCTCTTCCTTTGAGAAATGCCTATTTAGCTCCTTTTAATTGGGTTACTTGTTTTTTTTTGTTGTAAAGTTGTTTCAGTTCCCCTTGTATATTTCGGGTATTAATCTTTTCTCAGATGTATATTTTGCAAATATTTTCTCCCACTCTGTTGGTGTTTTAACTCTGTTAATTATTTATTTTGCTGTGCAGAAGCTTTTTCATTTGATATAATCCCATTTGTTTATTTTTCCTTTGGTTGCCCATGCTTTTGGGGTCATATTTATGAAGTCTGTACCCAGTCCTACTTCCTGAAGTGTTTTCCCTATGTTTTCTTTAAGAAGTTTTATTGTTTCAGGATGTATATTTAATTCTTTAATCCATTTTGAGTTGAATTTAGTATATGGCGAGAGGGATGGGTCTAGTTTCATTCTCCTGCATATGGATATCCAGTTATCCAAGCACCATTTGCTGAAGAAGTCTCTTCCCCAGTGCATTGGATTGCTACATTTGTCAAAGATCAGATGTCTGTAGGTGTGAGGGTTGATTTCTGGATTCTCAATTCTATTCCATTGATCAGTGTGTCTGTTTTTATGCCAGGATGATGCTGTTTTTGTTATTATAGCTTTGTAGTATAGTTTAAAATCAGGTAATGTTATGCCTCCAATTTATTTTATTTCATTTTATTTATTTATTTATTTATTGCTCAGGATTGCTTTGGCTATGGGTAGTCTTTTTAAATTCCATATAAATGTTTGGATACTTTTTCCATTTCTGAGAAAAATGTCATTGGAATTTTGATGGGGATTGCATTGAATTTGTAAATCACTTTGGGTAATATGGATATTTTCACAATGTTGATTCTTCCAATCCAAGGGCATGGGATATCTTTCCATCTTCTTGTGTCCTCTTTAATTTCTCTCAACAGTGGTTTGTAGTTCTTGTTGTAGAGATTTTTCACATACTTAACTCAATTCCTAAGTATTTTATTTTTTTGTGGCTAGCTTACTTGATTTCTCTTTCTGTATGTTCACTTTTGGAGAATAGAAATGCTACTGATTTTTGTGTGTTGATTTTGTATCCTACAACTTTGCTGAAATCATTTATCAACTCCAAGAGTTTTCTTGTAGAGGGTTTAGGCTGTTCAATATATAGGATCACATCCTCTGCAAACAGGGACAGTTTGACTTCATCTTTCCAATCTGGATGCCCTTTATTTCCTTCTCTTCTCTGACTGCTCTGGCTAGTACTTCCAACACTATGTTGAATAGGAGTGGTGAGAGTGGGTTTCCTTGTCTAGCCGACAAGCTAGAAAGCTGAAAGCATTCAGGATGATATTGGCCGCAAGTTTATCATATATGGTTTTAAATATGTTGAGATACTTTCCATCTATACCTAACTTGTAAAGAGTCTATCATGAATGAGTGTTGAATTTTATCAAATGCTTTTTCATCATTGATAGATATGATCATATGGTCCTTGTGTTCGATTTTGCTGATATGGTGTATCACACTTATCGATTTGTGTATGTTGAACCAACCTTGCATCCCTGGGATGAATCCACTTGATCATGGTGTATAATTTTGCATATGTGTTGCTGTATTCTGTTAGCTACTATTTTATTGAGGATTTTTGCATCTATATTCATCAAGGATATTGGCCTGTAGTTGTCTTTTTTGGTTATATCTTTACCTGGTTTTGGTATCAGGGTGATGTTGGCTTCATAGAATCAGTTTGGGAGATTTGCCTCTGTTTCAATCTTTTGGAATAGTTTGTAGAGAAATGGCGTCAATTCCTCTTTGAATGTTTGGTAGAATTCTGCTGTGATTCCATCTGGTCCTGGGCTTTTCTTTGTTGGGAGCCATCTGATAACAGCTTTAATCGCTTATTGTTATTGGTCTGTTCAGATTTTCTACATCTTCTTGGCTCAGTTTTGGTAGTTTGAGTGTGTCCAGAAATTTATCCATTTCCTCCAGATTTTCAAATTTGTTGGCATATAGTTATTTATAGTAGTCTCGAATGATTCCTTGTCTTTCAGATGTATCGGTTGTAATATGACCTTTTTCATTTCTAATTTTTGTCATTTGGATCTTCTCTCTTCTTTTTGTAGTTAGCCGTGCTAATGGTCTGTCAATTTTATTTATCTTTTCAAAAAAACAACTTTTTGATTCTTTGATCTTTTGTATCATTTTTTGGGTTTCAATTTCATTAAGTTCTGCTCTGATCGTAATGATTTCTTTCCATCTGCTAACTTTGGGTTTGGATTGTTCTTGTTTTTCTAGTTCTTTAAGGTGAAGTCTTAGTTTGTTCACTTGCCATCTTTCCATTCTTCTGAAGGAAGCATTTAATGTGATAAATTTCCCCCTTAGTATTGCTTTTGCAGTATTCAACAGCTTTTGCTATGATATATCATTGTTTTCATTAGTTTCAACAAATTTTTTGATTTCCTGTTTGATTTCTTTTTGGACCCATATGTCATTGAGTAGAATGCTGTTTAATTTCCATGTGTTGGTATAGTTTCCAGAATTTCATTTGTTATTGATTTCTAATTTTAATCCATTGTGGTCTGAAAAAATACATGGGATAATTCCAATTTTTTTGAATTTGTTGAGACTTCATTTGTGACCTAACATGTGATCTATCCTGGAGAATGACCCATGTGCTGTTGAGAAGAATGAATATTCTGAGGTTGTTGGATGGAATGTTCTGTAGATATCTGCCAAGTCCAATTGGTCTAGAGTGTTGTTTAGATCTTGTGTTTCTCTGCTGCTTCTTCGCCTATGTGATCTGTCCAATATTGATAGTGGGGT